>NC_068986.1:105730532-105737325 GCF_001194135.2 Octopus bimaculoides
TATATACATATATATATATATATACATGTGTGTGGGGGGGGGGCAGAGAGAGTAAAATAACCAAGTTGTCCCCTCTTCAAGCACATCTGCTTTCTCCATTATTTCAATCTAGTATGTAGTTGGTTTAGTTTTAGTATAGGTGCAAAGTACATATTAAAATTGGGAATTCTGGAAACATTACTTGTAAAACAAAGTCGGAAAATATATTACTATTATTTATTCACCATCGTTTATGTGTGTGTATGTGTGTGCACGCAATTGAAATTTACAGAAAAAGAAAAGATAGGTGTATGAGCAGCAAGCAGGTTTGACGCTCGGGTTAGTGAGAAAGTCTTTTACATTTCGAGCCTACGCTCTTCAGCAGAAAGGAATACGAGGAAATAAACAGAGGGAGAATAAAGAAAGAATTTGTGGATTTAGCAATCAATCATGGCGACTAATTATAAAGTAAGATTCATTTGAATTAGGTACTTAAATTTAGGCACCTCTTTAGGTCGGAATCATATACACACACAACAATGTTGGCACTCCGTCGATTACGACGTCGAGGGTTCCAGTTGATACAATCAACGGAACAGCCTGCTCGTGAAATTAACGTGCAAGTAGCTGAGCACTCCACAGACACGTGTACCCTTAACGTAGTTCTCGGGGATATTCAGCGTGACACAGTGTGTAACTAGGCTGACCCTTTGAATTACAGGCACAACAGAAACAGGAAGTAAGAGTGAGAGAAAGTTGTGGTGAAAGAGTACAGCAGGGTTCGCCACCATCCCCTGCCGGAGCCTCGTGGAGCTTTAGGTGTTTTCGCTCAATAAACACTCACAACGCCCGGTCTGGGAATCGAAACCGCGATCCACACACGCACAACAATATTATGTAAATATCAAACTTGATAGATAGGTACCAGCTGAATGATATCCTTGTAGTGTATGTAAACAATTAGACCCAGCTGAGTGGAGAAATCTGCTCTTGAGCTAGTCAAACATATACATTATATCAAATACAGGCATACCTCACCCTACGTCGTTAATTGGTTCCAGGAGACACTCCTTAAGTCAAAAAACTTGTCTCTGGGCTAAACCAGTAATAACCATTCCCAGTTCTGTACTTTATTTATGAATGCATTTTCAACATGGTTAAAAAACATTTTAAGCTTACAAACAAATAATTTTTTATTTTTAGAGTACAGTAGAAAAATGTAATCTAAATTTACGAATAAAATTTGGCGATGTTTACCATACATCACAGACGCTTTATTTATGAATGCAGTTTTCAATAAGACATGGTAAAATAAAAGCCATTTTTAAACTTAAAAAGCAAATTCAGTAATTATCATTATTTTGCAATAGTAAATAAAAACTAAATTACTTTAAATTTAACAATACGTACATACAATTTGGTGGTTTACATCGTTGATGTAGATGGCTGTGGATCGTCCACATCAGCAGCTAACTGGTTATTTTTGTTGTTTGATGCGCTTAAAAAAACAGTTGAGAGTTCCTTGAACCATCTTTTCCTCAAAGATTACATTTATAGGGAGAAAAAGCTTCGTAATAAGCCACCATAATCTTGGAAAAGCGGTGAGCATTTGGATCCATATCCTCGAACATAGAAAGCCTTATTTAGATATATTGAAATGCTTGAAGTATTTTCTTAATGGTAAACTGACGTGGTCCAGTCTCGACTTCTTTATTTTGCTGCTTGTGAAGCTCTTTCAACTCCTCATCCGTCAGGGGCTGCTTATCTTTTTCAAATTCTCCGCCTCCAAATCCATTTCTTTGCTCGTAGGCACCAACGTCTTGTTGATGGCAACATTATCAAACCCCTTAAAATCATTCGTGAATGTGGGTATAGCTTCTTCTGTACACCATTCGTAGCCGTCCTCTGTACACCATTCGTAGCCGTCCTCTGTACACCATTCCATACTGCTACTATGTTCCGTACATCCTTGTCGATATCGTAACTCTTCCAAAAGTCACGAGGTGTGATGGACTCATCAAGATCAGTTGCCGCTATTGCTTGCCGCAGCGTACTCTTCATATAGTAACGCTTAAAGATAGCAATTATTCCCTGATCTGTTGGCTGCGGAAGAGACGTGGTGTTCGGAGATATACGACGGTAATGTTGGGGTCAAAATCTACGATGTTTTTCAGGTGACTAGGAGCGTTATCTAAGATAAATAAAACCTTAAAAAGGAATCCCCTTCTTACAGTACTTCTCTGCTGTTGGGATAAAATGAAGGACCAATCTTCAAAAACAACAACAGTAACTCATGCTTTTGAATTAGCCATCCATATAACGGAGAGAGATGCCTTGGGTATGATCTTCAGGGCATGGGGGGTGCGCATGATACACAAGCAATGGCTTTAGCTTAAAATCTCCTGCACAATTACCTCCCAACATAATGGTCATATGTTCTTTTGAGACCTTGTCGCTTGGAATAGTTTTCTCCTCGGAAATGAATGAACCGAACCGTCTGGCAATTTTTTCCATTACAATCCAGTTTCGTCTACATTAATAATTTGTTCGGAAAGAAACCGCTTTTCTTCGATGATTTTCTTTAATACATTAGGAAATTCCGCTGCTGGTTGTTCGTCAGCTGATGCATTTTCACTTTACTTCTTAACGGAGTGATAACTTCTTCGCTACTTAAATCTCATGAACCATCCTTGACTTGCCTTGAACTCTACATCTTTCTCATCTCGATATTTTTTCTTCAGGTCCTCAAACAAAGACAACGCTTTCTCTTGAATGATTTCTTGACAAATTGTAAGCACGTTGACGATTCAACTTAACAATTCAAAGAGAAAG
This sequence comes from Octopus bimaculoides, assembly GCF_001194135.2. NCBI lineage: Eukaryota > Metazoa > Mollusca > Cephalopoda > Octopoda > Octopodidae > Octopus > Octopus bimaculoides. The sequence continues at coordinate 105,733,344 of NC_068986.1, forward strand.
ACTTTCCATTTCTTCAAAGATTTTGCTTCTTTTCTTATTGATAAGAGTGTTCTTCATCCCTGGGGCTTCAGATTTGATATGTGCTAAAATCTTGTACTTATGTACAATCGTCGATACTGTTGTCCGACTCATCTCAAAAGATCGTGCAATTGCTACCAATTTTTCACGGTATTTCATCCCAGCCAGTTTATCTTCCAGTGTTATAGCATGGCGCTTAGCACTTTTACTATGCATTTTCTTAGGAGCCATGGAGGCAAATAATAAAATCACATATGAATGAGAAAGTAGCCGATAAACAGACGTAAACAAATCTGAATTCAAAACATTCATGAGAATCACGAGTGGCAACGATGCCTAACGGTAGATATTGGAACTACAGAGCAATACGAGCTCCGAAAGAGCGATAAATAAGACAACACAGCTGATTTCATGATTTCGTTCACTAAGCTACGCTACTTAATGGTGTGTATATTAACATTTACTGTACATATTTTAATGATTTTATTCTTATTTATTGTACAGTAACATGATTTTATGTGCTTTTAACGGTTTTCTAGTGATTTTACGATTCTAATATTTGTGACGGACAGACGTAAAGTCGAGCAAAATGACAACTTGATTTTTATTGTTCCATACACAATTTTTGAAAACCGACGTATAATCGAGAACGTTTTAAATCGAAACGTCTTAAGCCGAGGTATGCCTGTATTTCTATAATATTTACGAAGGGCAGATTCCACTCCACGGAACAAAGAATCGCTGTAAATGCTTTGCTTCGAAGATTTTAAACTTTGTTAAATAATTTTGAATGTCCCTTATTTTAAAGTTCGTGAATCCATCTGACGAAAACGATTTCGTTCCTAAGTTACAGGGACGTAAACACACCAGCATCGGTTGTCAAGCGATGTTGGGGAGACAAACACACACAACACCCAAAAACATATACATACATACATATATATATATATATATATATATATATATATATATATACACACACACACACACGACGGGCTTCTTTCAGTTTCCGTCTACCACAAGGCTTCGGTCGGCCTGAGGCTATAGTAGAAAACACTTGCCCACGGAGCTACGCAGTAGGACTGAACCCGGAACCATGTGGCTGGTAAGCAAGCTATTTCCCACACAGCCACTCATGCGCCTATATATCATTATGTATACTTATATGCATATATCCTAATATATACATACAGTGGTTGGACAAAATAATAGTAGCACCATAGCATCATAACTTTCAAATATCTGTAAAACCGCCAAAAGCTTGTTTATTTTTATGTTTTTTGATTTATTGTTAGTGTTAATACGTTTTGCTAAAATTGCTGTTTCTTTTCAGATATACTCATGTAACTAAAATTCATGAAAATGACAGATCTATCGGACTTTCAAACAAGTCAAATTGTTGGTACTCGTATGGCAGGCGCTAGCGTACCGAAAACAGCCGAAATGTTTGATGTATAAAGACGTACTGTCTCGAAAGTAATGACAGTCTTTAAGAAAGATGGAAATAACCTCCTCTAAAAAATACTCCGGAAGAAAATCAAAACTTTCGGATAGGGACCGTCGGACTCTTACGCGAATTGTTAGAAACGATCACAGATGTACAGCTCCAAAATTACTGCAGAGCTTAATGAACACCTCAAGAAACCAGTTTCCACGAAAACTGCTCGCTGGGAGCTGCACAAAGCCGGATTTCAGGGAAGGGCTGCAGTCAGTAAACAACTACTTCCAAAAATAAACGTTGCAAAGTGTTTTGAGTGGAGCAGAACCTACAGAATTGGTCCCTAGAGCAGTGGAAGAATGTTATTTTCTCGGACAAGTCATCCTTTACCTTATTTCCGACCACCGGCCGAGTATACGCGTGAAGACAGTCAAAAGAAGCATCTAACCTTGATTGCCTTCTTCCAACTGTTAAACATGGAGGATCTGTGATGACCTGGGGGTCTATATCTTGGAAATCCGCCGGTCCAATCGTTTCCCTTCATAGCAGAATTAATCTGATCAAATTCATCCTATGGTTGCGGAATTATATTCAGAAGGAAAAGCAATCTTTCAGGATGATAATGCACCTATTCACACAGCTAAAGTTGTTACTGAATGGCATGAGGAACATTATAGTGAAATTGAACATCTTATCTGGCCACCACAGTCCCCAGATCTCAATATTATTGAACATTTATGGTGCAATTTAGAGAAACAAGTAAGGCGTCGATATCCTGCACCATCGTCACAACAAAAACTGGAGACTCTTTTAATTGAAGAATGAACAAAAATTCCTTCGGAAACAAAACTTTGTACGAGTCCACACCTGGTAGAATTCATGCCGTAGTTACTGCCAAAGGCGGTTCTACTCCCTATTAAAATAAATTTGTTTGAAATTTTAAAATATTTCTATTATTTTGTCCAACCCCTGTACATATGTATGTATATCTTATATGCATATATCATATATACATATATCTATATATGTAAATATCATATGATCGTTATGTTAGATAATAGTCATATCCTCTTATAACCATCCGAAACTGCGAAGATGATCTGGAACTCGACTGAGGAAAGAAAACTCCGAATGACCCATCCTTGTATTTCCTCGTCCCTTTTTGTATCATGTCTGAATGTCTTGTTGTCACCCGTTGCGTTCTTGTTCCATTTTTTGTATTCGTGCGTGCGTGCGTGCGTATATATATATATATATAGCAATATTAAATTGTTGAGCGAGAAGTAAACAGTAGTAGCGCGGATCCGTGAAATATATTTGCTACCTAAACGTGGCGGACCCCTACGGGACGATGCTGCTGATGTTTATAGCCCCAGGAAGACATCTCCTCCAGCTGGCTAATGACACACTGTTCGTTAAGTATTTTCCGAAGGGGAAAATCATCGTTCTCATCTCTGGCCTTACGTGATACACACAGACCGTCGGCCCGAGGCTATGGTAGAAGACACTTACCCAAGGTTCCACACAGTGGAACTGAACACGGGCCCATGTGGTTGAGCTACAAGCTTCTTGCCACACAGTCACACTAAAGTTTGTAAATATGGAAAGTACGTACTCTGTTAAAAAGTACTGAGTAATCCTTTCGTTTTCTGTTGAATTATTTTCATAGGTAACTTCACACAGAAATAAATATTTCCACACACACACACACACACACACACACACACGACTGAGACAGGGAGAACACAGAGATGGTGTACACAAATATATGTGGTAGGTGTCTCACATACGTAATATTGATTTCAAATTTTGGTACAAGGCCAGCAATTTATGGGGAGAAGATAAGTTGATTACATCGACCTCAATGATCGGTACTTAATTCATCGACCCCGAAAGGATGAAAGGCAAAGTCTAGCCTAGCAGAATTTTAACTCTGAACGTAAAGACGGACGACATACCGCTAAGCACTTTGTTCGCTGTCCTAATGATTCTTCTAACTTGTCGCCTTTCACGTACGTAATATTAAGATGTCTAAATACTTCGATAAACTCTGACTATCCACAATAGAAAAAAAAATAAGGGAGAGAATTCCGTTAAAATCAGTTGACTGGAATTTTTGGACATTATAGGAAATAAAAGAATAAAGCAAATATGTTCCCGTCTTATTTGGCCTCCTCAGTGGAGAAAATTTTATTCTACTGGCAAGATTCCTCAACATCATGTGTGGGTGTGTGGGTGTCCAAACAATTATTTCTGCTATCGGTACAAGACCTGAAAGTTTGTTGAAGGGCGATAGTCGATTAGATCGACTTCAGTACGCAACTGGTACTTAATTTATCGACCCCGAAAGGATGAAAGGCAAAGTCGACCTCGGCGGAATTTGAACTCAGAACGTAGTGGCAGATGAAATACCTTTAAGCATTTCGTCTGGCGTGCTAATGATTCTGCCATCTCGCCGCCTTACTGTAATCTAAATAATAAGACAAAGAAATACTTTCGCACATCTTTTAATGATCAGTTACAACT
>NC_068986.1:105737530-105740169 GCF_001194135.2 Octopus bimaculoides
TATATATATATATGTATGTATGTATGTGTGTGTGTGTGTGCGTGTGCGTGTGTGTGTGCGTCCAAGATCGCTGACAACCGATGGTGGTGTGTTTACGTCCCCGTAACTTTGCCGTTCGGTAAAAGGACCCGATAGAATAAGTACTAGGCTTACAAAAGAATAAGTCCTGGGGTTGATTTGCTCGACTAAAAGCGGTGCTCCAGCATGGCCGCAGTCAAATAACCGAAGCAACTAAAAGAGAATAGAAGAGGGTGTTCAAAAAGTCTCTCCGCAGTAACTATTCTATTGCAGAATAAATATTTATAAGATGGTATAAGACTACAAAAGAATATATTAGACTTTATAAGATTTTAAAAATCTTTATAAGAGGTGTAGAAAGTGTCGTCCTTCATTTTCAATATAAGAGTTGACTCTTCTACACATGTTTTGAAATATTGGGGTGTCTGACTCAGTATGGACCGTGTGAAGGTTATGCTTGTGTATTTTACCTCATTAATGGTTTTAGGGGCGATTCTTGTACACAAAACCTTTACTTGCTCCCCAGTAAAAAAAAAAAAGTCGGTTTTAAATCAGGTGATCTTGGAGATCAAAGTCCATTTGAAAGAATCCGTTCGCCGAAAAATTCACTGCGGAGAGATGTTTTGAATAGCCTGTATTAAACATTAGAGAAACACTTGCATCAAACTGCTCTCTTGCATTGTGTACCAAACACGCTTCATATATACTTAGGTACATTCCTTCATGTCAGAAGAATGAGAAAGCAGTGCTCAAGGCATGTTGACGTGGGTGGAAGAAAAAAAACTGTTTTTGTATCTTTTACATGACTCAGTCGTTAGACTGCTGTCATGCTGGAGCACTGCTTCGAATCTTAGTCGAACGAATTGATTTCAGTACCTTTACTTTAAGCCCTGTACTTATTTTATCGACTCCACTTTGTCGAACCACAATGTTAAAGCGACGTAAACACACCAACGCTGGCGGAAAACAAAGACGCATTATGTGTGTGTGTGTGTGTGTGTGTGTGTGTGTGTGTGTGTGTGTGTGTGTGTGTGTTTTCCAGAATAACCATCCGAAATTGCAAGGATAATCTGGATCTCGACTGAAGAAAGAAAACTCCGAATGACCTGTCCGTGTTTTCTTTGTATCGTCCATCTGGATATTTTGCGTTCTTGTCCCATTCTGTATTATGTGTATATACATACATACATACATACATACATACATATATATATATATATATATATATATCCACGACGAGGTTCTTTCAGTTTCCGTCTAGCAAATCCACTCATAAGATTTTGTTCGGCTCGAGGCTATAACGGAAGACACTCGCCCAAGATATCGCACAACAGAGCTGAACCCGGAACCATGTGGTTGGGGAACAAACCTCTAACAACACAGCCACCACGCCAATATAAATGCGCGTGCGTACGTGTGTAGAATTAAGGATTGTGGTGACACTGGATATCGTTATGTCTAAGTGAAAGTGCTTCAAGAAGAGTTTTTTTCTGCATATTAATGAAGAACACGACAGGTTCTCGCGGATCTAATATGGCGTTATATATCTTTTAACGTTTTTTGTTTGTTTGTTTGTTTTTTGTGTTACTTGTTTCAGTCATTAGACTGCGGCCATGCTGGGGGGCATCGCCTTGAAGAATTTTTAGTAGCATGAATCGATCCTAGTACTCACTGGATACTGAGATTAATGCAAGCTTTTAGAAAAAGTTCCTGGATTGTTTTGCAGTTCAAATCACGCGAAAGACGTAATACCTATTAGGGTCATAGACCGTCAGGTAGGCATAGAGACAGACAATCAGACAGGGAAGTTGTGAGATAAACAATGGACAAGACGGGCAGGCATACAGGTAGTCAGTGAGACAGACAGGCAGCTAGAAAGAGCACGACAGAACGACAGACGATATGGAAAATGGCTGTTTAGTACTCATAATGATAATGCAGAGAGAGAGAGATACATATACATACATACATACATACAAGGGAGGGTTGAAAGATTTCCGTCTTTAAGGATGTCGCGAAAGGCCTGGTTCTGGGCCCAACCTTCCGAGTTCTTTTACAGGTTAGAGAAAAACTGAAGGACCGCTGCAATAAATGTGCAAATCTGAGAAGGGAATATGTTCAATAAAATGATTAATTAATTGATCAACCTGTATTTTCTTTTACCCAAAGCCGGGAACTTTTCAGCACCGCCTTGTAGGTAGGTAGACAGACAGGTAGGTAGAGAGATAGACAGGTGGAGAGGGACAGGTAGGTAGACAGGGATAGATACATGCATAAATACATAGATAGACAGATACATGCAGAGATAGATACATACAGATAGATATACGCATGCATAGATAAACAGATATGGATAGATAGATAGATACATTTCTTTTATTAGCCATACATGCATAGATAGATAGATAGAGGCATACATACATGCATAGATAGATAGATAGAGGCATACATACATGCATAGATAGATAGATAGAGGCATACATACATGCATAGATAGATAGATAGTGGCATACATACATGCATAGATAGATAGATAGAGGCATACATACATGCATAGATAGATAGATAGAGGCATACATACATGCATAGATAGATAGATAGAGGCATACATACATGCATAG
>NC_068986.1:105740971-105744930 GCF_001194135.2 Octopus bimaculoides
CATGCATTGATACATAGAGGCATACATACATGCATTGATACATAGAGGCATACATACATGCATTGATACATAGAGGCATACATACATGCATTGATACATAGAGGCATACATACATGCATTGATACATAGAGGCATACATACATGCATAGATAGATAGAGGCATACATACATGCATAGATAGATAGATAGATAGATAGATAGATAGATAGATAGGGATCTGATTCGTCAAGTAAGTTCTGTACTGAGAAACAAGTCAATGTTCTGTAAATATGTTGTCTCGTAAAGTTTAAAACCGACTTTCATTATCGTCGTAATTGTTTATACTCGCACTACAACGGCCTTCCGTAAAGGTAAAAACATCATCTTTGACATTAATGTGTAATTAAGAGACAACAAAACATGTCTTATGAAAGGTAATAAGTTACAAAGTTTCGTGCAAGGATAGCGAGATGTATATAAAGTTAAAAATATTGTGCTCGGTGTTCATACTTGCTTGACAAGAGATTCCAATATCGGAAATTTTGGTAAAGAATATATGTACAATAGTAACGTAGCCACTTCTCTCGATATAACTTTATCACGACGCTGTCAGCTGAATAATATCAGCTAAACGTCATATGGTGACGAGTGTGAGAGGCAGAGGGAGAGTGTGAGAGGCAGAGGGAGAGCGTGAGAGAGAGAAATGAGAGAAAGAGGGGAGAAAAGAAGGGGAGTGTTGGTGAAAAGGTATGAGAAACGGCTGGGGAGAGAGGTGAGAGGGTGAAGAGACAAGCATAGAGAGTTGGTAGGGAAAGAGCAGCGGCAGAGACTGTGGTGGTGGTGGAGATAAGGCAGAAACGATGAGAGAGATATGTGTTAATGTGAACAGGAGGTGCTGGTTGTGGGGAGAGGAGCAATAGGAATGAAAGCAAGGTTCAAAGAAACAACAAGCATGAGAAAGAAAGAGAGGGAGGGGAAGGCATAAAAAGAAGAGCATACCGATGTATTTGATGGTGGTGGTGGTGTTGAAAGAACTGCTTGACAAAACGGTGGGAGGAGTTGTTTATATACATGTACGAATATGTACAGATATGTATGTATTTACAGGACATGCACAAAGTTTTTAAACTTCAAAAATTTATGACGAAAATCTTACGAGGGGGTGGGGCTGAAAAGTTCCTAGCTTTAAGGGTGTCGCGAAAGGCCTGGCTGGAGGGCCCAAACTTTCGAGTTCTTTTACAGGGCTTAGAAAAACTGAAGGACTGTTATAAATAAGTGTGTGAATCTGTGAGGGGAATATGTTGAATAAAATCGTAATTAGCTGATCCTCCGGTATTTTCTATTATCCAAAGCCAGGAAATTTTCAGCACACTTCGCATATATGTATATAGGGGTGGCTGTGTGGTAAGTAGCTTACTTAACAACTACATGGTTCTGGGTTCATTCCCACTGCGTAGCACCTTGAGCAAGTGTCTTCTACTATAGTCATCGGGCCGACCAAAACCTTGTGAGTGGATTTAGTAAACGGAAAACTGAAATAAGCCCGTCGTATATGTGTGTGTGTGTGTGTGTGTGTGTGTGTGTGTGTGTGTGTGTGTGTGTGTGTGTGTGTGTGTGTGTGTGTGTGTGTCTAACATCGCTTGACAACCGATGCTGGTGTGTTTACGTCCTCGTAACTTAGCGGTTCAGCAAAAAAGACGGATAGAATAAGTACTAGGCTTCCAAAGAATAAGTCCTGGGGTCGATTTGCTCGACTAAAGGCGGTGCTCCAGCATGGCTACAGCCAAATGACTGAAACAAGTAAAAGACTAAAGAGTATATATATATATATATATATATGCATATATCCATACACATATGTACGTACCTACATATATATGTATATATACATGCATATATGGGTACAGGACATCAAAAAAACGTTGAACAAAATGAGAAACGAAAACATAGAAAACGCACTTCTTTTCGAACAACGAAAAAAAAACAGAGAAACGAGACATGCAACATAAAGAGTATACCCCTTCGTCAGTTGTCCCTGTTTCATCGACTCCGCGAGACAAGAACGCAAAACATCCAGACAGTTCGGTGATACAAGAAAGGGACAACAAAACATCCAGATAGACGATACAAAGAAAACAAGGACATGTCATTCGGAGTTTTCTTTCATCATCCAATTTGCAATTTCGGCTGGTTATACTCGATATTGCTCCAATCTGGCCAGCCCCAAGGAAAAACTAAGCTAAGAGGATTAGATTCCTTGGAAGAAAGCAGCGAATGTATACGAAAACAGGTCAGACAAAAAAACGAACAATGTTACACAAATACAATAAGAATAATAACAGGACATAACAACAGGTGTCCTTCGACTAAGGACGAATTAAATTAAGCTGGCGTGTGTGGAAATAAAGCTTTACAGCAGGGATACAAGATTTCACAAGCACAGGGAGGAATAACGATGTTGCACGCACAACGGCCAGCCAAGAAAGAAAGATCAAGCTTGGCCTAACGCCGGTCACGTGGGAAGAGAAGAGAGAGAGATATATATAGAGGCAAAGGGACAAAAGAATTAAGGTGGGCGAGAAAAAATGACAGGGACACAGTGAAGTGAAAAATGGAGGGAAAGTGAACAAGAAAAGAAGGCTATATTTTTAAATAAGCTGAAAGCTTATAACGATCACCGTGGAATGACTAAGGAAATTAGTCTAATAAAGGGGCATATAAGCCCTTGACAGAAAAAAAAGGCTTTCCTAGCCTTTTTTCTGTCGAGGGCTTATATACCCCTTTATTAGACTTTTTCCTTAGTCATTACACAGTGATCGTTATAAGCTTTAAGCTTATATAAAATACCATTATTATTTACATTATTTACATTTGACGAATATTTGTTCTCACATTGTTAACACAACGTTTCGCCTGATATAACCTCCGGCCTTCATAATTCCTCATCTCTTAAATATGGAACTGTATTGCCATTATTATTGTTTACAGGATTGTAAATCACAGCGCCGTAATAGAAAAAAAAAACATTCGCACCGAAAGCATATATGTAATAAATGAAAAAATTCATAATAAATAAACGCCAGATTAAAAAACATATGGATTCAACCGGACGCTGAGGGTCCTTAATTCTTCATCAGTTGACAACGGACAACATAGTTGGTCGTCCTACCATTCCATAGTTGACCCTGACAGACTTCAGCCACATCCCTGCTGTATTCTTGCGATAATCTTTTCTTTGTAAAATTACGTTTCATTTGATGACTACGGTCTTTTGTAATGGAGTAATGTTCTCATTCTTCTATTAAAAATATGCAAAAGAAACAGCTGTAATGAGCTGACAATTATCCATCGTCTGCTATTATTCATTTGAAAATACACCAAGGGAATTTACGACTTGTCGGACACCCTAGAGTATACCAACAACGTACAATTCAAAGTAACGCATGACTTGGACCATTTCCTTACGCACTAAATACTCATAGGGTTGGTTTCTCTGCGTACACAACCGAAATATCCTGATATTTTGACTTACCAACCATAGGCCAAAACCACGAAGATTATCCAGCCCTGCCTGGTGCATACCTTTTCAAGTACCTGATTCCATCCGAGTCCGCATTTCACTATACGTTTATGTGCGTGTGTGTGTATACAGCTGTCACTAAAGCGATGAAAGGTACTAGTAAGCACCAGCATTACTAAAAATGGTCAGCACAATATATATATATATATATATATATATATAATCAAATTAAAACATAGGGTAAAAAATCAGATATTAATTAATATCGATTTATTACCAGGAAGCTAGCACATTTAAAGAATCAGAGAGATTCAGAAAAAATATCTGAGATCTTAGGGGATTAAAGTATATTTTTATATATAATTATGACCACTAAAGTGGTCATTTAATGTGCTAGAAATAGACCACATGTTGTGTCTACTAAGACCTTATGGTTCTCAAACGAAATTCAGCAAAATAC
>NC_068986.1:105745200-105747167 GCF_001194135.2 Octopus bimaculoides
AGCACAATATATATATATATATATATATATATATAATCAAATTAAAACATAGGGTAAAAAATCAGATATTAATTAATATCGATTTATTACCAGGAAGCTAGCACATTTAAAGAATCAGAGAGATTCAGAAAAAATATCTGAGATCTCTGGGGATTAATGTATATGTTTATATATAATTATGACCACTAATGATCACGCTCGGACGGTACTCTTAGCGCTCCACTGGCACAGGTGCCAATCATCGAATTTGGTTCAGTCACGATTGGATACAAATCAATTTATTAACATATTCACCAACAATCGTTTCATTTCACAATTAAGATTAATTATTACAAAACGTATGTAGATATATAATCTTGCATTTTAAGTACCCTATCAGGAAAACCCTCATGGTGCTCAGAGAATAATAAGGATTACATACATACATACATACATACATACATACATACATACATACATATTCTGTATATTCCGAAAGTATCCTAATGATACTCATTGTCCTTTGAACATCATAATGATTTTCTTTATAAGGAATTTAAAGTACAAAATGATATATCTAGATATGTTTTTTCCTTATAAGGAATTTAAAGTGCAAAATGATATATCTAGATATGTTTTGGAATTTTAATCTTATTGGTGGAACAAAACAATTGTTGATAATTCATTCATTTGTAGCTAACAGATCTCTCTTCTAAATCGATAAAAATGTTTGATATCTTACAATATTCTATATAATATATTCATTGAAGAATTATCTCTTCAAAATTTAATATATTAAACCAGCGTATCTTGGATAAATGTCCCTATAAGTGGTTGGAATATCTTTATTGTGACATATATATGGTTCATTTATACAGAAATCGAAAGACAAATGAAGGAACAACAAGCAGATGTATTAGTTCGACTATTTAACCGATTTTACTTTTTCTGGCAAAACTAATACTGCGTGGGAAATATCCTTTGGGTTGGAGTTGACGCCCCACTTCCGCTACCTGCATGAACATTTTCGCGCCGGTAGGCCGCGTCAGTTCCCGACTGCTGTGCCTAGAGTACAGACCTGTAGTGCGTGATCGGCTGCTTTTCGTTCACACCGAACAGAGATATTCCATAAAACTTGGCTGTTTTTTTTTTCTTTACCAGCCTCTGCTTTTGTAGGAATCGAACCCTGGAGCTGCCGCATTAGTGAACCAATTTAGCATCAAATTCAGCCTTCTGCCTCTCGTGAATTTGGCTACAAGATACTTAAAATTCTTTATTTGTTTCAGTGATGATCCGCTAACATGCAGAACGCAAGTTAGACTGGAGATCAATATACCAAGTTTTCGCTGTTATCAACAGCATTACCACTCCTACCACCATCTCCACCATTATCTTCACTATCACACCTATTGTCATTGTTCTCGCGACTATCATAAAACGTTATCAACTACAACAAAGCACAATGAACCATTGTGGTGTACCTCTACCTAGCGGTGTGGTACCCGAGAAATAACAGTCCAGTTTCCCTCAGATTACACCTAACTGCCTCGAAGTAACGCTTGTTGGTACTGGCAACTCAAGCGAATCGCTCAAGGTTTCACATGCTTGAAGACGTCACGTCATGTGTTTAGGGAACTTCAAAATAAAAGGGAGGAGGCGTGTCTGTGTGGTTAGAAGCTTGTTTCCTAACCACATGGTTCCGGGTTCAGTCCCACTGCATGGCACCTTGTGCAAGTGTCTTCTGCTATAACCTCGGTTCAACCAGAGATTTGAGAGTGGATTTGGTTGACGGAGACTAAAAGCCCATCGTGTGTGTGTGTGTGTGGTAAAAGGCTTGCTTCCCAACAACGTAGTTCCGGGTTCAGTCCCACTGTGTGGCACCTTGGGCAAGTATCTTCTATAACCTCGGCTTTGGTCGACGGAAACTGAAAGAAGCCCGTCGTATATATGTATATGCATGTGTATATATATGTGTGTGTATGTATATA
>NC_068986.1:105747592-105750764 GCF_001194135.2 Octopus bimaculoides
GGTTTCGATTCCAGGACCGGGCAACGCGTTGTGTTCTTGAGCAAGACACTTCATTTCACGTTGCTCGCAAAAATGAGTAACCCTGCGACAGACTGGCGTCCCGTCTGCAATTTCCCCCCACCCCCACCCACGGGAGTTCCGGACCCCAACTATGAACTGATTTGCATACAGCCAATCAGAGCTCAACTAGTGTCCACCTAGTCACTAAAATACTCTGGTTGAGTTCAGTGGAAAATGTGCGTTATAGCAAAATCTAACTGTTCTAAACGGGTTAATAGGGGTAACAAATGTGAAATTTAGTGTATAAAGTGAATGGATAGCGAGAGAATGTAAATGAGAGTGTTTTCCTAATTTTTTAACTGATTTTGTACATTCCTAATTTAAAATGTTGGTGCTGATCTGGAAACATCGTAATCAACATGGCTTTGTGTCGTATTGCGCCCTCCTTGCATATATCAATGGGTACATGCAGTATCACTAATCTCAGTCTGAGCATAGGTACCTAAAGTTAGCACCATATAGAGATGGTGCTCAATTGATCTATGAAGATGGTAGTGGGGGTGGAATGTGGTGCTTATATGAGACCTGCTATGCTGTACTCACAGTGTGGCATACACCATTCTATGCCAGACTGATTGTACTGTAGTAGTTACACAGTATGAGGATTTTCAAGATGAGCTCTGATTGGCTGTATGTAAATGAGTCCATTATTGGGGTCCGGAATTCTCGTGGGAAAAAATTTCGCGTCCCGTCCAGGTTGGGAATACATACGCCATGGAAACCGGGTAACCAGCCCTCGTGAGCCTGGCATGCCTCGTGAAGGAAATATAAACATAACTTAGTTGTTCGGCAGAAGAGACCGATAGAATAAGTACTAGGCTTACAAAGAATAAGTTTTGGGGGTCGACTGCTTCGACTTAAAACCCTTTAAAGCGGTGCTCCAGCATGGCCGCAGTTAAAATTACTGTAACAAGTCAAAGAATAAATTAATGAAATTAGTGTTTTTTGTTTTTAAATTGAATAAAATGGCCGAGTCGTTAAAGCGTTGGATAAAATATGCTGCAGTACTTGTTATGATACTTGTAATCTGCCTTTCTGAGTTCAAATTCAACTGAAGTCAAACTTCGAATTTTTTTATATTTTTTATCCTTTTGTGGCTGATGGTAGATTGGTGGAACTGTATACAGGGGTGAACCCAGGATCAAAAGTTGGGTGGAGGGCGAGCACATGGAAAAAAGGTACTGTGACACATATCAAACACTTCTTAATTCTTTGATTATATATTTTATAAATGGTGCCAAAAGTGTGCTCGGAAGGAACGGTCGCTTCCCTTGCTTCCCTGTTATTTACGCCACGGACTGTATGAATATCCGGAACTATTTGTTCCGAGCTGTCTGCGCTCTGAGATAAATCCCCCCGTGTAGCCTTTAAAAAGCATCCTCGTCAAATCGCAGGCCCTGCATGGAGAGTAAGGCAAATCCTCAAAACTAAGACCAATAGCTAATAAATGATTCTGGGCTGAGTAGAGGAAAGGGCGAATCTTCCAGCTGGAGCAATATGCGATCAACTGAATATTTCAATGACTGACAGCAGAGTGAAAGAAAGAATTACAGAAAAGATTAATTAATTAATGAGTAAATGAAGGAAGGAAGGAAGGAAGAAAAGCATGAATGAAAGGTTTTATTCTTATATTTACTGATCCTCTTTGTTTTTAAAAAAAATGTTATGTGTGGTAAGAAGCTTGCTTCCCAACAGCATATATCGGGGTTCAATTTCACTGCGTGGCACCATAGGCAATTGTCTTCTACTATAGCCTCAGGCCGACCAAAGCCTTGTGAGTGGATTTGGTAGACGGAAACTGAAAGAAGCCCGTCATATATATCTCAATAATTTTAAATAAAAGGGTAAAATTAATTAGTTAATTACTCAATTATTTAAGAATTTTACCAAGTAGTTCGATACGTTAAAATAACCTTTTTAGGTAAAATTATACAAATATTCTATAATTATAAACATAATTATAATTAGGTGTCAGCTAATTGTTCGCCACGCACCGAATTTAGAAATAGGAGTTAAAATGCCTTTTCCTCTACCAAAAAAAGTGTTACTGTCTGGGAGATTTTTTATGGTAGCGGAAAAGGCATTTTAACTTCTATTTCTAAATTCGATGTGTGGTGAAGCAATTAGCTCACCCCTGATTATAATCATGTTTATAATTATAGAATATTTGTGGGTATATATACACACATAATATTATATATATATATATATATATATAAGGTTTACAATTATTCAACTATCACTCTCTCATCCAAACATATATTAACTGTTTAGGTCTTAAGTATAAAGAAATATGAATATTATTCTATGCTAATTTAGTTAATTGTAAGATAGAAATTAAAGTGTAATAAAATGTTTTAAAAGAAAACTGAAGTGCCTACATGATAATCGTAGGCCTACTTTTAGGCCACCCTGTGTGTGTGTATGTAAACATGTATGTATATATAAATATGTGTGTGTGTGTATATATATATATATATATATATATATATATACAAATATAATATACATATGTATTTGTATGTATATATATGTATACATATATATGTGTATCCCTACCACCACTGCTTGACAACCGGCGAAAGAGACCAATAGAATAAGTTTCAAGTTTTTAAACAAATAAAAACTGGGTCAATACATTCGACAAAAATGTCTTCAAGGTAATACCCCAGCATGGCCGCAGTCTAATGAATGAAACAGGTTAAAGGTAACAATATGGACTTGTAAGCGCAGCAGGCACGGTTGTGAGGTTAAGAACCTTGTTTTGAAACCCCGTGTTTCTAGGCTGAGTCTCACTGCGCAGCTACAGTGGGCAAATGTCTTCTACTATAGCGCTCGACTGACCAATGTTTTTTTTTTTCTACATTAAGCACAAGGCCCGAAATTTGGGGGGGAGGGGGTTAGTCTATTAGATCGCCTCAGTACACAACTGGTACTTAATTTATCGACTCCGAAAGGATGAAAGGCAAAGTCGACCTCGGCGGAATTTGAACTCAGAACGTAACGGCAGACAAAATACCGCTAAGCATTCCACCTGGCGTGCTAACGTTTCTGCCAGCTCACCGCCTTCGACTGCTCAATGTTTTGTGAATTTGAAGGCCCGTTGCTTGCT
>NC_068986.1:105750782-105756288 GCF_001194135.2 Octopus bimaculoides
GTGTATTTCTTTTTTTGTCCCTTTTACCGCCTTTGGCGATCGCTGTTGCTTCGTTTACGCCCCTGTGTACTAGCGGTATGGCAAATGAACCAACAGAACAAATATCAAATTTACGAAGTTCTGTGGTCGATCCATTCTACTAAACCCTCCCAAGGCGATGCTCCAGCAAGGCCGCAATCCAATGACCGAAACAATTATAAGACGAGCTATAAAAGATTATAAGGGTGCCAAAATTTGGGCCGGTTTCCGCATGCGTTCTTAGGAAACGTTAGGTTAGATTAGGCTAGTTAAAAGTAGTCCGTGATGGTCATGACTGGAACACCTTTGATATTAGGTTTGTTCATTCAGAGTTGATCTGGAACTAAACAACAGCAGGCGAGGGAAATGAATAACAGCTAAATCGTCCTCAAATTTATGTCGTGCGTTCGTTAAACGATTTTTTTTCTTCTTCCAGACATCATCCAGTCAGGCTGATTGCCCGGGCAAGCCTGACTACCTCTCTCCATCAGTCTGGATCTTCCATTAGTGTTTTTAGGTCTTCAACTTGGCATCCAACATCTTATGCAAGCTGTTGTATATGCGTCTTCCGTGGTCTTCCAGCCGCTGAGGTGTCATAATTTGGTGTCCACGGCAACCCATTACTCACAAGTTCTTCGCTAAACGAATAGATCCATCGTTAACCGAATAGACACATTAAAAATATATAGTCTGCAATACACACAAGCTAAGCTAAAGACGGAATGGCCTCGAGTGAAATACTTTAGAATCTAAAGTATTCTATCTGGGACAATTCAGTCAAGGGCAAACTGTGGCCCGAGGGACATTCTGAATGGTACGCCAAGCAAAAATTTCCCTTGACGTTTTTTTTCTTTTATTTATTTATTTATTTATTTATTTGTGGTCGTGTGGCCCGTCCGATCATGAGACATGTCTCATGCGGTCCGCTTCTCGAAAACCAATAAAATTTGCCCTTTCCTCATTTCGATCACAAGTCTCTTTGCTCATTAAGAACCCCTTTGGGAACCAAATAGCCACCACCATCACAACAATAACAATCGCTAACTACAAACACTTCTAAATTTCTTCGCCGCCATCATCACCTCCAATAATACCACCATTGCGATTGTCACTTTACTACTACTAATACTACTACTATCATCATCACTACCACCACCACCACCACCACGTCCCATTATCGCTAGAATTAACACGTTAACTTCTTACTGCTACATTCCCTAAACCATTCAGCACGTCAAACCACTAATACCGCCACCATCACCATTACGAAACACCGTATCACTTCTATGATTATTTTCTACTCTCACAGCCACCATTAACACTAATCTCATAGCGTAACGGGAAAGAGCTCGTTGTGTGTAGTGGTGGTGGTGGTGGTGGTCGCTGCCATCGTTGTCATGACAGTCGTTAGAGCAGCGGTGTAATCGCGGTGGTCGCTGAGGTGGAGTAGTGATGGTGGTGGTGGTAGTGGTTGTGCTGATAGTTGCGTCAAAAAAAAAAAATTAAATGTGGTGGGAGTGGTGGTGATTTTTGTCGTCATGTTAAAAAATGAGCGCAGATTTTTATGATAACAAGAAAGAACGTGCTGGTGGGCGGGACAATACACGAAACAACCCCCACCACCACCACCACTCTCTCCTTTAGCACACCTAACGTGGCCTGCATGACGACAACAAGGTGGGCGTGGTTATGCAAAACAGAAAGAAAAACAAGGTCTCAAAAAACAGCAAAAAGTAATTGATTTAACTTCGAACAAAGGAAGGGAGGGGCTTGGAGAATATCTTTGGTACCTGGTTTTTGTTACTTGATTCATTGATGCTATAAAAATAAAACATGAACGTCACAGAATCCCGTTCGTTAGAGAGTGTGATAGAATTTTTCGCAATATTTGCTTTCTGAGTTCAAATCCAGTTGCGGTCAATTTTGCATTTCATTCTACTAAGGTCGATAAAATGAAGAAAGAAAGTAACAATACAGGGTGATGGTTTGGCGAACGTAAAAACATGGGACCAGGTGCCTTTCGGTATTTAATCCGACTATCTTTCTCTGGGTTCATATCCCGCCGAGATCAATTTTGCCTTTCTTCCTTTTGAGGTCGATATATAAAAAACGCCGGTGGGTCACTGACACTGTATAAATATGGGACCGGTTGCTTTGCGATATTTGTTCCTTCTTAACGTTGTAAGTTCAACCCCCCGCCACAGCCTACTTCGATGGTAGACCTAAAATGTTACCCGGTGTGACACCACCATTTGGCATCTGAGATACTTGTAACGGACACCACCCTGTTAGTTTAGAACGGTGTTTAGACGTGAAGGCGCGTGGCTTAGTGGTTAGGGCATTCGGCTCACGAGCATAAGATCGTGAGATTAATTCGCGGCGACGCGTTGTATCCTTGAGCAAGACACTTTATTTCACATTGCTCCAGTCCACTCAACTGGCAAAAATTAGTACCTGAATTTTGAAGGGCTAGCCTTGTCACACTGAGTCACGATGAATTTCCCAGATAACTACATTAAGGGTACACGTGTCTGTGGAGTGCTCAGCCACTTGCACGTTAATTTCACGAGCAAGCTTTTCCGTTGCTCGTATCAGCTGAGACCCTCGTCGTCGTAACCGACGGAGTGCTCCTATTATGGTGTTTAGTCATAGTCTTAGTTGGTTATTCACAATATTAGGTAGATTGCGTGCGAAGACAAGAATCACCACGCTAATAATTATTTGACTTTTCGCTCATTTTATAAACCCATGTCGTTTTGACCTACGACCTCAGCCAGTATGTCTGCAGTATGTCTGTCTTTCTAGCTGCCACGATTATTATAAATACGGTAGTCAACAGACTGAGGAGAAAGGGAGGAGAAAGGCCTAGCAGGCGAACGAGCATGGTCTACGACACGACAGCTTTTCGCATAGACCCAGGGCAATGTTCGAAGTTCCACGGTAGACTACTGTCTCAGATGAACTACGAACACACACACACACACAAACATATTCATTTCTGACATAGCATTTCCACAGATGTATCCTGTTTCTATTTCTAGCAACTCGTAGCAGTTGTCAACATTTTGCATGTAGTGAAGAATTGTGTGTACCAACGACAAATTAAGTCCAGTGAATAAATTATTTTAACTATGAATCGATTCACTCATTTGTTTACTTCAAAGGCATACACATTCCTTTTGCATCTGTTCACCATGATACACATTTAACCACTACATATACATACATATCTTTGCCATTATGTTAAACTGTCGTATGGCCAAATGGGTTTTTTTTTTTTCAATATTTATTTTTGCTTGCAAAAGCCGGTTCTTTTTTGTCAAACTATCGTATCTCCCACTGCTTCGGATGACAAGACACCAAAAATTGTCAAAGTGTAGCACAACGGTTTTGCTATGAATGATGAAACTATTTTTTTTTTTCGTTTTCTGAAAAAGCAACGTTTTGGACTTATTTATCGTTGCTATTAGACAAAAGTATCATAATTCAATGAGAAAAGGTTCATGAAACAAGGAACATAAAAATTAGCAATTTCCTGTCACAGGATCCTTTCTACTAAAGACACACGGGCTGAAATTTGGGGGAGGGGGGATTAATCAAATACATCGACTCCAGTGTTTCACTGCTACCTAATTTATCGACCCCCGAAAGAATGAAAGGCGAAGTCATCCTCAGCGGAATTTGAACTTAGAACATCAAGACGGACGAAATACCGCAAAATATTTTTCCCGGCGTGCTAACGATTCTGCCAGCACGCCGCCTTAATTTTCCTGTAATATAATAGTAAAGTTCCTTCACGAATCATATAGACTCATAAAGCCGGTTTCCCCGTTTCCCGGCGTGTGTATTCCCCACCCGGTCTGTCGCAGGACTACTCACTTTTGCCAGCTGAATGAACTGGAGGAACGTGAAATGAATTGTTTTACTCAAGAACACAACGCGTCGCCCGGTCCAGGAATCGAAACCAATTTTACGATCACGAGTCCAAGACAAACCCATAGGCCACGCGCCTCCCTGTAATATTGTTGTTGGCACACCGTCGCTTACGACGTCGAGGGTTCCAGTTGATTCGATCAACGGAACAGCCTGCCCGTGAAATTAACGTGCAAGTGGCTGAGCACTCCACAGACACATGTACCCTTAACGTAGTTCTCAGGGGATATTCAGCGTGACACAGTGTGACAAGGCTGACCCTTTGAATCACAGGCACAACAGAAACAGGAAATAAGAGTGAGAGAAAGTTGCGCTCCACTCCTGTAATATAATACGTTAGTTTCATAGTTATTGAAGACGAAATAAGTAAAAGGAATTAAAATTGTTGCATATAATTAATGTATGTCATTCGACTCTACAATTTTGATGAATACAACAAAAGCATGAGAATACAACTCGCTGAGGAAAGGTAACATACATACGTTCAGAATCTATGTTCGGTATGCGGTATTAACACAAAACGCGACGTGGCCCATCATGGCTCAGATAGATGCATTTAAGTTATGTTAAATAATACTATGAAAGCAGTTCATAGTAGTGGAACACGAAATAAGTAGAAGGAATTTAAATTACTGCATATTATTAATGTATGTTATTCATCCTCAATAACTTCACAGTCCTCACGCATGCCATAAACTATAAGCGTTGAGTAACTAACTGTTCCGCCTTGGCTGAGTTCACCTTGGTGATGCAAACACCATAATCTGGGGACAGAGAGAAAATAGACACCGATGCAGAGAGTGCAAAGTATTCGGGTTGTCACACTCTACCCGCATTGCTTATCGCTGCGGATTGGAATATACAATGATAAACAGTATTGTTTGTTGCCACTTCAACGTGGCCGTTTCGTACGGCACTACGTTACTACAATTTTTGTAACTGCAGGAAGACATCTTCTCCAGTTGGATAACGACACAACCTGTGTCCGATATATTGCGAGCAAGGGAGCGAACCCCTACCCTCTAGCGGTTGGACAGGATCAGTCGACCAGTCTGGTTTCAGGGTACTCACCTTCCTCATTATTGGACACCTATCTGTTAGATATGGCAGTCGTTCGTCCTAGCTTGCAACATATATTGGTTTAGTGCATAACTATTGCGGCTTTTTTTTCAAATTCTATTCAACAAAAACTAACACATAACAAAAACATCTTTAAATGATTATTCCGAAGCATATTCACCATCTACTTCAATTACTGCTTCCCATTTGCTTGGCAGACGGTCAGACAGTCATTTAAAGATGTTTTTTGTTAAATATTATTATTGTTTTTGTTGAATAAAACATTGAAAAAAACAAAGCCGCAATAATTATGCACCAACCTAATAGAAAGATAAGCGATATTCAGCCGCTGATTTTGCAATGAGCAAAGTTGCTAGATCTAAAATCTTTATAAGAGATGCAAGTAGTAACAAAGCCGCAATAATTATGCACCAACCTAATAGAAAGATAAGCGATATTCAGCCGCTGATTTTGCAATGAGCAAAGTTGCTAGATT
>NC_068986.1:105756478-105762360 GCF_001194135.2 Octopus bimaculoides
AAACAAAGCCGCAATAATTATGCACCAACCTAATAGAAAGATAAGCGATATTCAGCCGCTGATTTTGCAATGAGCAAAGTTGCTAGATCTAAAATCTTTATAAGAGATGCAAGTAGTAACAAAGCCGCAATAATTATGCACCAACCTAATAGAAAGATAAGCGATATTCAGCCGCTGATTTTGCAATGAGCAAAGTTGCTAGATTTAAAATCTTTATAAGAGATGCAAGTAGTAACAAAGCTGAGGGAGATGTCCTCCTGGGGTCAAAAAATGGTAATTCCAAATGGAACAGCCACGTTGAAGTGGCAACAAACATTTTTCGTTATTGTTACTATTTACATTTTTTATAGAGATTTGAGAACTTGTAAACTACTTGTTGCATAACAAAGTTTTGACCGCTACACAGAAACATGATGAAACTGAAGAAATACGTCTTGCGGGACGCTCTTCCTCATTCGGTCAACTACCTTTGTGTCAGTGTTTGTCGTTTCCCCACGCTGCTAGACACTAGATGTCGGTTTGTTTATGTCCCCGTAACTTGGCGTTTCTGCAAACGAGACTGATAGAATAAGTACCAGGATTTACAAATAAATACTGGGGTCGATTTGTCCGACGAAGACCCCCCTCAAGGCGGCGCCCCAGCATGGCCGCAGTCCAGTGACTGCAACAAGTCAAAGACGAACGGCAAGAGATCGATCCCGTATAGAGATTGTTAAAATTTTTCAATCAAAGCTGGATCTTAACAATCACCAGGGAGTTGGTGCGAGAAGACGAAACGAAATCAAAGTTAAAAACAAGAGCACTCAGAGAGTGCAAACTTCCACTAAGGCAACACCAACGTCCTCTCAACGATTAGCCAGAGATGATTTTTAAAATGAGAATATCTGAAATAAACTCGACTGCTCTTACAAACGAGAATACTAAAAATGAACCCGACCGCTCTCAACGATTAAGTTTTAAAAAAAAACTGGAAAAATAATCCAGAATCCTTGTCCGGTACCGGATCGATCCCAAAATCTGATCAGTTCATTCCAGCCACGTGGCCAAACATTCCTGAAAGTTTCATTCGTATTCATCCAGAGGTTCTTGAGATATCGTGTCCACGGACAAACAAACACGACTGAAACAATAACTCCGCCTTCGCTAAAGCGGAGGTAATAAGTGGAACAACATCTCAGATCGAGAAATCCATGACGGCGATTACGACGACGTGAGCCAATCTTCTTGATTTATGTCTGGTTGGGGCAATTGCGAAGTTATAACTGGAGAATGGTGGGAAGACGTTCGTGTGATGTCATCTACGCACGGGACTGTGTGTTTGTGCAGGTGTGAAAAATCGTATCGGTATAGGTTGAAAAGAATGACAGAGAGGTACTTCGTTTGAGAAAAAGCAAGTTCTGGAAGTGTTGTACTTGGTGGCCTGACAGGTTGTTCCTTAAGGAGTTGTTGAATTTTATTTATGAGTTGAGTGTGAAAACTGGGTCGATTGTAGCTAGAATAGTTTTGAGTAGGGTGTTTTTGTTGCTAAAACCACTGAATTTTCTGTATCAGATTTGACAACAGAATAGTTATTGTGTACACTAGAGGACGATTCGAATCTGTGTTGAAATTTTGGAGAGGGATATGCGGATTAGTTGGGTCGAAGATTAGCCTTTCTAGAATATTTGAGAGTGGTTGGTCCCAGAAGGATAAGAGGTCTGTTCAATATCAAGTCTTTTGGGCGTTTTGCTGAACTTCAAAATTATTGTAAGTTTGCCAAGTTTCGAGATTCTAGAAATAATTCAACCTCGTTGGCAAGTAGCTTGCTTACCAACCACATGATTTCGGGTTCAGTCCCACGACTATAGCCTCGGGCCGACAAAAGCCTTGTGAGAAGATTTGGTAGACGGAAACTGAAAGAAGCCCGTCGTGTGTGTGTGTGTGTGTTACCCCACCATCGCTTGACAACCGATATTGGTGTGTTTACGTCCCCGTAAATTAGCGTTTCGGCAAAAGAGACCGATAGAATAAGTACTAGGCTTACAAAGAATAAGTCCTGGAGTCGTTTCGTTCGATTAGAGGCAGTGCTCCAGCATGGCCACAGTCAAATGACTTGAAACCAGTAAATGAATAAAAGAGTAAAAGAATAGGCCTTAAGTCTTATAACAGTATATTTCTAATTGTGCGTGGCTCTGGTGTTTTTCAAACTTTAGATATCCCTAACACGACTTGGGTATCTGGTTGAAAATAAGGGTCAAAATCGTGATCAAAGTGGAAGATTTGTATTTCCCTTTTGTGACCTTCGTGTGGTGTTTGGTGATTGATCTTTTTTTTTAAAGAAAAATCTGATAAAAGTGTTTATCTGGTGATGCAATGTAGATGTGTAATCTGAAACTGTTCCTGGTGATACGGAGTGCGGTTTGACTTATTATTATTGATAAGCTTAATGGTTCTATATATAGTTTTGCCTTTAGCATTGTAGTTTATCTGAGATACAAATCATTGCCTGTTCTGTGTCTTTCAACAGATTAATTTCTAATTTTATTATGTGGTTGTATGAGATGTTGCTGTATTTTGGTGCTTGTCTCAGTAAAGGCGAACTCAGACAAGGCGAGTCAAGGCGAGACAGGTGAGTCTCTGGGTTGTTTTTGTTTTTACGATAACCTATTTTTGGTGTGGAATTGGGGTTATGTAGAATACAGCAGAAAAACTTCCCTGGTTTTATACTTTGGTTTTAGCCTTTAACAGAAACAGACTGAGCAGTTTCTTGTTTGATCCTGCGAGGAGTTGAACACCACTACTTGATGTTTAAAGATGCGCTTCAGAATGGCAAATAAGTTGGGACGAACACACAGCTTTCTTTCATTCCACTGGAACTGTTCAAGGATTCTGAGGGGAAATCATGAAATTGAATGACACCTTTCGAACCTACTTTGAGTGAATGAACAATTGTAAGTAACCTCGGAGAACAGCCAACGATGGCAAGGATTTTTTTTACAGACCTTCGTGAGGGCAACAAAAGCTATATACAGTGACTGTCTGTTCTCTGCATTTTTCTTGAAGTCGAAGAGAGTAGATTACGTCAATTGAGATGCATTCGGATTTGAAGCCACACTGAGACTTGAGGCAATCCTCCGTAGTCCGTTGAGGACCAAAATGAACAAATACCTTCCCGGCGATTCTCAACGAGTAGATTCCTCTGTAGCTGTGGCAATCTCTTCTACCACCTTTATTTTCGTTCAGAGTGGCGATGATGTTGCAGACACTCATATCCGATAGCAACGCTGGAGTGCCTTCTATCCAGCAACAGCATGAGAGTCTGTATAGGTGGCGTTACAGGATGTATGCTTCTGTCACCATCTTAACTCTTTCGTTTTGCCTTGGTGTTGTGGCATAACGACATCAATATACGTCATGTTTGGTGATTTCAAATCGTGCCGCTGCAAATCAGAGAGTGATCCGTGTCACAGTCGGCCCTATTCTTCAGGTGGTAGCAACTTCTGAGTATCAGATCTGGTTGGTGCCAGTGTTTGAAGTGAGAATGTCTATCAAGACCGTACACACGCACACACTAATGGTCAGCTACTATATAAAGTATCCATGAATTACACTATTACCGTAGTAGAAAAAATTAATTATGCTTTTGACAACACGTCCTTAATTAAACATAATTTATACGCAATACGACATAAATCGGAAGATCAAAAATATATTTAAGCAACACATTTTTTCAGCACATCAATAACATCGAAGACGCTTCCCGACACATCGCTTCATAAAACCGGGTCCTAGGATTCGTTAGAATATATATTCTCCCGCCGAATGCGATGCCGGTCCGTCGTAGACATCATCAACAGAAAGAGTTTATTTACATTCTTAGTTCATTCGCACTGTGTTTTTGGTGTTTTAAATATATTTACTTTTCTCCGTTTTACGTTGTGTTGACAAAGAGCAATGTATACAGAACAGTTAAACAGATTGCCCTCTCGTGTACGGCTCCAAGTCGCGGGATATGTAGAATGATAGAAAGAGGGATAAAGGGAGACAGATGCAAAGAGAGATAGAAATGCTATATCGACCGACAGACAGATGCCTACATACAATGACGAAAAAGAAGATAGGGAAACAAAAACGATAGATAGGTAGCTGATCGGAAAAAAATAACTATGGTAGATATTCTGTATGTTACTTTTGCCGAACCGCTACGTCAAGAGCATGTAAACAAAGAAACATCGGTTGACAAGTTTAGCGAGAAACTCAAAACAGACACACACTATATATATAAGAGAAAGAAAGAAAGTTAAGGAATGGAGTAAATAAGATCCAGGCTACATCTTTCATAGTGAGCGGAACCTCGGAAGTGGTACATATCTAAGCGAGGTCTATACCGCAAGCTACTCTTCAGGCCAAGAGTATTTTTATTAAATGAAGTTTTACTTGGTCGTTCGGAGGCCCATGTTAACATACGGAAGATTCAATCAGAATGTGTAGAGAGCACGGTAAGATTGGAGAATATAAATGTGAAGAGGAATATTTTGTATTCTTAATACCTCTTCACATTTATATTCTCCAATCTTACCGTGCTTTCTACGCATTCTAATTGAATCCTTCCGTGTGTTAAAAATGGACCTCCGAACGACCAGGTAAAATTTCATTTAATCAAGATACGCTTGGCCTAACGAATAACCTGCAATATACACCTCGATTGACCATTTCTGAGGTTCCACTCATTTTGAAACATATGTAGCCCGGATCTTATCTATTCCATTCCTTAACTCTTGTATTCTTATTCGCATACCGGCGACAATGGTTGCCTACTGTAAAATATAAAATAATATTTTTTTTTTCAGCTTATCGTACTTCGATACGAAAAAATCCACAACCTTCCACCCCCTGTAAACCACCATTGTTCCTGAAAGCTATTTTTTTAATATTTACTACGGACTGCTTGAAGCTAACTTTCTTCCTACACCACGATCCTTGGATCTTTTATGTATCACTTTTTAAATACGCCTCTACAGATTCTCTATAGAAACTAGAGTAATTATTGAAGAGTTACGTTTCGTATACGTCTTTGTAAATAACGCGATTGACGATAGAAAATAGGTTAAGGGCCTCTACGCATATTTCATCAATTATTGCTCCTTCCTTAGCAACACATCCAACTCAAGTTATGTCTAAGTTAATAGCACCAACTAACAGAATCTGTTGAGTCATTTTAAGTCAAGTCTTGTGGCATCATGGCTCATTCAAGTAGGGAGTTATTGCTTACTGTGATTTGTCTGGTATCGTTGGAAGAAATTCGTTAAGATATCATTTGAAGGTGAATGTTTTTCTTTTTTTATTTGTTTGGGAATAACGTCCTACAGTATTCAAAATAGAGCCGGACATATTGTTGAAAAGTAAACTGTGTTCCAATGTAGTTAAGTGTTGTAAACCTCATTTGTGTATTTTGGTGGTGGGGGAGCGTATGGCCCAAGGTTCCAGCATTGGGTGAATTATGAATTAGGTGTACATATAAATTATTTTGATTCTTTTGTGAGCAAACTTGTAAGAAAGATAAGCTATCAGGTTTTGATAAACGAAATGACAAGGAAACAAGTCTAAGCACGAAAATAGTCAAAATGATTAGCTATTCAACACTTGATCTCAATACGAATTGGAATGACAAAAACTTTTATATTTAGGGTGTATATAAATGAAACAGCGTTAACTCTGAGTAAATAGAATGATTCGTTTGAGTCAAAAATATGACATTCAACAACCAGTTCAAATTCAAACTTTGAGGTTAATATACCAGTCTATTTATTTTTATATATAATCTACTTATTAACCCATAAATAACAAACCACACACAGACATATATATATATATATATATATATATATATATATATATATATA
>NC_068986.1:105763485-105767508 GCF_001194135.2 Octopus bimaculoides
TATATATACATATACATATACACGCACATACCTGTGTGTGTGTGTGTGTGTGTGTGTGTGTGTGTGCGTGTGCCATCGCTTGACAACCAATGGTCGTGTGTTAGCTACCTCGTTGCATAGCGGTTCGGCCAAAGAGACCGATAGAATAAGTACTAGGCTTACAAAGAGTAAGTCCTAGAGTCGATTTGTTCGACTAAAGGCGGTGCTCCAGCATGGCCGTAGACAAATGACTGAAATAAGTTAAAGAATATGTATATGTATGTGTGTGTGTGTGTATATATATATTATATATATATATACACACAAATATATATATATACATGTATGTATACATATATATATATATATATATATACGTCGGCCTTCTTTCAGTTTCCCCTCCCCACAAGGCTTTGGTCGGCCCAAGGTGCCATGCATTGGAACTGAGCCTGGAATCATGTGGCTTGAAAGCAAACTTCTTACCACACAGCCAATATATAAACATGTTATTTTTCTTTTCATCAGCAGAAGCTATAAATGCGAGTCAAACGCCGAGAGTTCGATATGTCGTGCACTTTGAGTCACAAATCCAACCGATTAGAAATGATAATGGAATTAATTGTGTGTGTGTGCGTGTATACATAAATAAAAGATCAAGTCTCCCTTTGGTCATGAATGACCATGGAATTGTACTCGAAGTTCCCCTCCAAGGAACAAGTCTGGGAAAGGTTATTTATGGAAAAACTAGCAGACCCTCATCCATATCAGTCTCTCTTCTCAACGCTACTGATGTTATCCAAGTTTATGGAAGACCAACAGTCGTCCATACATACCAGCCTTCCAGCTCCACCACCCCGATGTTACTCATGGAAGAACCAAACGCTGATATAGTTTAGCACTAGTGACGTCGCTGCTCATTTTTACAGCTGAGTGAAGCGGAGCAAGGTGAAATAAAGGGCCATGCTCAAGAACACAACACAGCCCGGTTCAAGAATCGAACACTACTTCATGACTGAGCCTGATGCTCTAACCACTGAGCCATGTGCTCTCACTATTATATATGTAGGTGAGTGAGTGAGTGAGTGAGTCGAACAGGTTTTTCGACCAGGAATTGAAACCTCAGTCTGAATGTTTCTGCAGGCTTCTTTTCATGGTCATCTCTATTTGAACTCGAAATTTATGCGAGTCATTTATTAGATCCCTCATCTTATATCAAACTCCGTTCAACCCAGATAATAAAAAAAGAACGTTGTGATCGTTGCCTTAAAAGCGCAGCATACTGAAACAGAGATAGCTCGCTTCCTGAAAGTTGCCTGATGCTTCGTTGTCAAAGCTCGAAAGGATCTGAAAGCTGCTGACAGGGATCCAACTTTAGCAGCAAAACGCATGCACAAGGTCTTAATACCATCATAACACGTAACTGCAAAAAGTTTATAAAATAACAGATAAGAAAAAACCCGGAAAGACAACGATTATAGCGTTCCTTTTAATTAGATGAGAAAAGATGACCTGTGACATTTTTTATCTGAAAAGTAAGGTCAAAAAAGAAAGCCAGTGTGTCAGAAATACCCCAGCAGAAGAGTTGGGTATGAGGATATCCACAAGTGGAATATGAAGCAAAGGGGTCAGTTTAGGTCAAATGTGATAGGATCCATACAAAGCGCTTATTAAACAGGTTAAGACACCAAGAGGCTAGAACGCTTTGAATTTTTTCCAACGAGAAAAACTTTAACCAGAACCACAAGGTAAAGCGAAGGAACGCCAGATGGTTATTCAGAGATCCGAATGAGGCTCCGACGGTCATGCATATTAAGTTCCCAGCAACTGTGATTGTTCTGGGAGTCGTCTGCAACGAGGAAGATGTCATGTCTCCTCACTTTTTTTCACAAGGCTTAAGAGTCAATGCCGCTTTCTACACAGGTGTTTGAGAAAGTTATGAAGCTCTGGTTAGACAAAGCACGCAATGGAAGAACGAACATCTTCAAACAAGCCTCTGCGCCGTCTCATAAGCGTAGATGCTTGCCAATCTCCATAATCATGTTCTCTCAGACAAATGGCTTCCTAGCTCAACAACCTCAAATCCACTGGACTGTTACGTATAGGGCGAAGTCGAGAGAGAAATTTACCGAGTGCTTTGAGCAATGCACGTTATTTCACGTTGCTCCAATCTTGCCGGCTGAAAGCAAATACCAGCCGAGTTTTGGTAAATCTTACTCGCTCTCATGTTGGCAAAGTTGGGTACAAAGTTGGGGCGTGAAGAAAGAATGGCCGAGACGGTGTCTATGTGAGCTCGCGTCTACCTAGATGACTGGTACATACAACCTAGTCATACACTCTTACAAATGACAGCTCTAATATCATTTCGTGCAAAGAGAAGCGAGATAAGACTCAGAACTTGTCAAACTGGTGAGATCGATGTGGTTCACGTTTTGTGTGATGTTTGTGTATGTTTTGCCTAATTTGGATAGTTCTTAGAAAATCCCCACTTATAGAAAAGTAACAATCAATGACAACAATTTGGTTTCGAAAAAAAAAATCTACATTTCTCTCTTTGATGTCAGCGACCTGACAGCTTTGTGTCGGCATTTACCCAACTCAAACACCGTTTTAACTAACCAAAACTTAAATCACTTCTAAGATTAGTGAGTTGATACTCATGGTGGGTTTTTCAAAATTGCATATAGACCTTCAGTATGATGAATGCGTCTGTTAAGCGAGATATTTATTAATGGTAACGAAAAGCAATATCGCATTTCATCTAATGTGTTCAAATCGGCATAAAACAATTCGTTAATATATTCATTCAAAAAAAAAAAAAAAAAATGATCGCCATCATTAGTAATAGCATTTTTGCATCTCAAAACCCAGTTTTCTGATTTCAGGGCGGAAAAAATTACGTTTTTTAAGAAGAGGAAAATGTTTGGAGTGCAGTTTCAATATCGTCTCTACTGGTTTTGCACTGTTAAATTATTAGAGTGGCTTGAATTAATGAAAAATCTGCTACTATAAGGTCAGGTAAGTAGAGATGCTGAAGTAGAGTTTCTTAACCTAATGAAACTATCTTTCCTCAGATTACCTTCGTTAAATGTTGCCTTTATTCTCTCTGGGTAGGGGACAGTTCATGAGGTACTCAATTCTGTTCTCTATTTTCTAAATCTACTTTACCTTACACAGTAAACCAAAAGTTATTAAGCCTCCTGTTTAAGTCATCGGTACATTGATGCGAGTCCTCTTGTGGTATGACGTCAGACCATATGCTTGAAAATACGATTCTACTTCTCGGTACCCTGGACAGAGAAGACGTAGAGGTTTATATTTTGTGATTATGTGGTGGACTTCCGGTTTGATTTTATTGTTTCTGCTGTTGTTAGGGTTGTAAAAGTGTGATTAGTATTAATAGAAAATATTCGTATATTGAGACAAGTGTAATAGTTAAAATTATTATGATCGGCAGAAATTCGGAATAGCTAGCACTACCTTATGGAATTGAAAAAGAGATTGGAATTTGGTAGCAGTTTCTTTCTACAATGGATTTTTTTTTTCAATATATTTCTACCTCCCAACCTTGTGCGCGTTTTTGGTAAATATTTGCTACTACACCCGATCGTGAGACAAATGTAGTAAGAGTTTATGGAGTTTGTAATGTTATAGAATGGAAGGAAGGAAGGCAGGAAGCTCACTTTCATAATCTTGTATTTGAGTCATTTGAATGCGGCTATGCTGGAACAGCGTCTTGAACAAATTTTAGTCGATCGAATTCACAGCAGTGTTAAAATTTTTTTTTTTTTTTTTTTTTTGTAAGCCTGATACTTATTCTATCGGGCACTTTAGCGGAACCGCTAAGTTACGGGGACGGAAACACACCAACACTAGTTGTCAGGTAGTGGTGGGTGACAAACGCAGACACAAAGACACCCGCACACTCACGAACGTGTGTGAGTGTGTGTGAGAGTGTGCGTGTGAGTATACACACACGCACACTCACGAACGTGTGTGAGAGTGTGCGTGTGCGTATACACACACACACACACAACCGGCTTTTTT
>NC_068986.1:105768086-105768968 GCF_001194135.2 Octopus bimaculoides
TGTGTGTGTGTGTGTGTGTGTGTGTGTGTGTATATATATAGCGGGTTCAAAAAAGAAAAACAACAACGTGAGGACGTGGTACAGGTATTGTGTTACTGGACGCTCGGGAAACGAAAGAAAGAGAATTTGACGTTTCGAGCGGAGCTCTTCGTCGGAAACATAGGAAAGCCCAAAGAAGGGAAGACGGAGGAAGAAAAAATCGCCAACGATATACACGGGGTTACATTGTGGAATGACCGGAAAGGAAAGGGTGGATAAAAAGTTCTTTCTAAGACAGGAGAGTGCAAGAGAGGGAGGTAAGTATGTGTGCGTGTGTGTGTGTGTATGTGTAGGCGCAATGGCCCAGTGGTTAGGACAGCGGACTCGCAGTTTCGATTCCCAGACCGGGCGTTGTGAGTTTATTGAACGAAAACACCTAAAGCTTCACGAGGTTCCGGCAGAGGGTGGTGACAAACCCTGATGTACTCTTTCACCACAACTTTGTCCCACTCTTTCTTCCTGTTTCTGCTGTACCCGTATTTCAAAAGAGCCAGCCTTGTCACACTATGTGTCGCGCTGAATCTCCGAGAACTACGTTAAAGGTACACGTGTCTGTGGAGTGCTCAGCCACTTGCACGTTAATTTCACGCGCAGGCTGTTCCGTTGATCAGATCAACTGGAACCCTCGTCGTCGTAACCGACGGAATGTCATAAGATATATATATAGAAATACCCAGGCCAATTCCCCATTTTTTAAGGCAGGGATAACCACAAGACACACACACACACACGGCATTCCATTCATTTCCCAGCTGAAAGTGGCGAGCCCCGTTCTATGCTCGGGTCAAAGCATAGAACGCATGTCCCTTCCACTCAAATTATTAAAATGACTCATGCACTGAG
>NC_068986.1:105769876-105772528 GCF_001194135.2 Octopus bimaculoides
TTTTTTTTTTTTTTTTGTAGAAATGTTCAGAAAGTTTGTTGCGCATTTTCTTTTCAATAAATTCGTCTAACTCAAAACTTGTTTAGCTGTGTGTATTAATACATTGAAAAATCACTTACTTTAGAGAAAAGGATCCAGCTTAATTTGACTAACGAGTAACTGAGTGGAAAAATATCTCCAGATTCAGTAATGAATCTTGTCTTGTCGGAGAAGTTAAAAAACGTGCTACCTGTTGCAATTCACTGCTTACTTTAGTATAACTTTTGTTAATCTCATTATGAAAACAGTGGACTGGTTCATAACTTGTTTGTTCCAGTCAAATGTATTCAAACTAGCCACCGTAATTAATATAAAAGCAGTGTTACTATTAGCAGCGAACTACTCATTGATACCTCATTCTTTCTTTAAATTTTAATTATATATCACATTTTCCGGAATATGATCTAATATATTTTCTACTTTTTCAGTTTCTTCCGGTCACGTGGTAAGATTGTTTCCTGAAATAGTTGTTAAGATCACAAATTGGTGAGTGGAGAAGTATAAGTTTTCATCTTCTACTGCAATTCCATTCACATTCGGGATGAATGTATTTAAGGAAAATTCTAACAGTTGAAGGCTAAAGTTCATTTAATAGATCCAAGTTCTTGACTGGAATATATATTTTTATAGAATCCAAAAAAAATAATAAGCAGAATCGGACACGGTGTGATTAGATCTCAGAATGCAAAAACTAAAAAAAAAATCAACAATCGCTCTACCCACTCCAGATTCAATCAGGTTTAAGTTTCGTGTTCTACCATTTATATTTATTCTTTTTTTTTTATATGTGGAGGCGCAATGGCCCAGTGATTAGGGCGGCAGACTCGCGGTCAAAGGATCGCGGTTTCGATTCCCAGACCGGGCGTTGTGTGTGTTAATTGAGCGAAAACACCTAAAGCTCCACGAGGCTCCGGCAGGGGATGGTGGCGAACCCTGCTGTACTTTTCCACCACAACTTTCTCTCACTCTTACTTCCTGTTACTGTTGTGCCTGTAATTCAAAGAGTCAGCCTTGTCACACTGTGTCACGCTGAATATCCCCGAGAACTACGTTAAGGGTACACGTGTCTGAGGAGTGCTCAGCCACTTGCACGTTAATTTTACGAGCAGGCTGTTCCGTTGATCAGATCAACTGGAACCCTTGACTTCGTAAGCGAAGGAGTGCCAACAACAACATGAGGCCATACTGGAGTACCTGTTTTTTTTTAACCATTGCTGCAATTCTTGTACGTCTTCTCCCTTCTTTATTTCCGTTGAGTGTTGTAATTATAAAAGGTGCATCTTCGGACAGTCCTAACAGCATATCTGTTCTTTTCTTTCTCTGATGAGAAGCTTTTTCTACCTCGCTCAACCATTCCCTAATTCTGAAGAAAGCGACACTGTGAGTTGTCTCCCCGACAGTCATTTTCACGGCTCAACGTAAAAGATACTGAATGAGAGAGAGAGAGGGTGGGGTGAATAGTATATACAGGGTGTCCACAAAGTCTGAGTACATGGGGATTAACACATACTTTAAGAAATTATTATTTGTTATATTTAATTGTTCATGTTATGATTTTATTTACTCCATGTACCTACATGACAATTGATACATACTTTAAGAAATTATTTCTTATATTTAATTGTTTATGTTATGATTTTATTTACTCCGTGTACCTAGTTTTTGTGGACACCCTGTAGTAATCAACTCCTGTTCTATTTATTGACTCCCAGAAGGATAACAAATAAAGCTGGTCTCGGTGGGACCTGATCTCAGAACGCAGAAAGCCAAAACAAACATCACAGCGTTTTCTAACCAAAACGTCAACAACTGCATCAAATCTTCACCTTAAAGTTGAATGTTGGACAATAGAATGAAATATATTCCTAAATACTTCCACGAATGCATATATGCGTATATATGTGTGTATATATACATTGCATGTATCAACTTGTATTACGGTTTAAGAATCCTCTATGGTATCTAATTAATCAGCTAACAGTGTTCTGCCATATATTACTTCAATGTAAATATACAGCATACCTGCGAGGTTAAGACGCTTGCTTGCAAATACGTGATATCGGGTAAGTGATTTTTACAATAGCCCCTGACCAACTAATTCATTTGCGTGAATTAGGGGAACGGAAACTGTATGGAAGCTCACAGAGTATAAAGATAACAGCTATTAATAATTTCTTGTTTTGGAGATTCGGGTCCAGGTAGGTTTTTATAACACGTTTTCTGTCCCAGGGCGTCATTTGACTGGGGCCATGCTGGAGCACCGCCTTTAGTCGACGAACAAATCTACTCCAGGACTTATTCTTTGTAAGCCAAGTACTTATTCCATCGGTCCCTTTTCCCGAATCGCTAGCTTACAGGAACGTAAACACACCAACATCGGTCGTCAAGCGATGGTGGAGTGACAAACACAAACACGCAAGCATATGGTAAATAGCTTGCTTACAAACCACATGGTTCTGATTTCAATCTCACTGCATGACACCATTAGCTCATGTCTTCTATTATAGTCTCAAGCCAACCAAAGCTTTCTGAGTGGATTTGATAGACGGAAACTGAAAGAAGCCCGTCGTATATATATATATATACATATATATATATATATATATATATATA
>NC_068986.1:105772577-105774068 GCF_001194135.2 Octopus bimaculoides
ATATATCTGTGTGTGTGTATGTGTGTTTGTGTGTCTGTGTTTGTCCCCCACCATCGCTTCATGACCGCTGTTGGTGTGTTTACGACCCCGTAACTTAGCGGTTCAGCAAAAAGAGACCACAAGAATAAGTACTAGTCTTACAAAGAATAAGTCCTGGGGTCGATTTTTTCGACAAAAGGCGGTGCTCCACCATGGCCGCAGTCAAATGATTGAAACAAATAAAAGAACACACACACACACATATATACATCTTCGACGGGCTTCTTTTAGTTTCCATCTACCAAATCCACTCACAAGGCTTTGGTCGACCCGGGGCTATAGTAGAAGACACTTGCCCAAAGTGCCACGCAGTGGAACTGAACGCACGTTTTTATGTAGGCAAATAGAATAAAATAACGATTCCACACGACTCAGATTAACTACACACGCGTTTCGAGATTAAAGCATTTAGCTAACTCCTGATTATAATAATGTTTATAATTATAGAATATTTATATAATTTTACCTAAAAAGGTTATTTTAACGTACCGAACTACTTGGTAAAATTATTAATTATTAATTAATTAAATGATTAATTAATTCATTAATTTTACCCTTCTATTATTATTAAAATATAATTTGTTCCTTGATCGAAAACTGCAGATTCTGCGGGATTACTCGAAAGACACACGTGGATATTGAGGATAAATAGATGTTCACATTCAGCTGTATATTTTTGGAAGTGTTGGTTGAATATCGGTTACGCGATGACGTTTGATCGCGTACATATTTAATCCTAACACTCTCAAATTTATATCTCAAAATATTGCATTGAAAATGGGAAATAAGTAAGTAAATATAACTTTACTTTAATCTCGAAACGCGTATGTAGCTAATCTGAGTCGTGTGGATTCGTTAGGTTTTCTTTTTGCCTACGTAAAAAAGTGTTTTACTGTCTGGGAGATCTTTATGTTAGCAGAAAAGGCATTTTAACTCCTATTTCTAAATTCTGTGCGTGGCGAAGCAATTAGCTGACCCCTGATTACAATTATGTTTATAATTATAGAATATTTGTATAATCTTACCTAAAAAGGTTATTTTAACGTGCTGAACTACTTGGTAAAATTATAAATTATTAATTAAGTAATTGATTAATTAATTTTACCCTTTTATTACGTATACACATATATATATATATATATATATATATATATATGTACGACGGGCTTATTGCAGTTTCCTGTCTACCAAATCCACTCACAAGGCTTTGGTCGGCCTGAAGCCATAGTAGAAGATACTTACCAAGGGCACACGCAGTAGGACTGAACTTAGGACCATGAGGTTAGGAAGCGAGCTTCTTACCACACAGCAAAAGAAATAATTTGTCCGTTTTCGTATGATTTTTGAGCAGACGGTGTGAAAGATAGAAGTTGGATATTTTTATTAACACAATGGATACGCAGTCCAAAAGTGGAAGCCTGTGGACGAATGGTAAGCCTTAATCACCAAAAC
>NC_068986.1:105775032-105779677 GCF_001194135.2 Octopus bimaculoides
ATATATATGTATATATATATGTATGTATTCTTTTACTTCTTTCAGTCATTTGAGGTGCGTTCAAAAAGTATCCTATTTAATTTTTTTTTTTCTCGGCAAAACTAATGCCGCGTGGGCATTTGAGTGGAAGGTAACACCACCCTTCCTGCGCATGCATGAAAATTTTCGTGCGGTATGTCGTGTCAGTTCCTGGTTGTTACACCAAGAGTGCAGACGTATATATAATTAAAGAGAGATAAAAATATATACAAATACATATTATAGAGGTTATGAGAGATAATGGTGTCAATAAGACCCAAAGGTGTCAGGTAATGTTGAGTAAGTGTTATGGACAGACTATAGTTAAGCTCCAGGTTCGGTGATTATGCGAATGAGGAGTCCAACGTAGGTCATATATCAGCATGTGTATATATACAAGAAAAAATTTACAGAATGAGATAAAAATCCAAGGCTGTGAAAGATTTCAGAACATTTATAAATATAAGGTCTTACAGCTGTTTCCAGGATATTTTATATATCCCTTTATCGGAGACGATGCGAGTATATGGTTAAGCAATAGTTAATCTAGATAAGTTATAAAATAGAGAGTGAAGTGGAGGAATGAAAATAGACGTGAGATATGCATCTGTAGTTATAATATTTAGGCAGAATGGTAAACATATAGGATTCCAGCACCTTGTGAGTAAGTTCCAATAGTATTTAAAATTGGCCATTCCAAGCATAGAGTTTGTACACGGTGTTATTGAATCAAGGGTTTTATTTAAAGTGACTTAAAAGTTGGGAATGTATTTGTAAGGTATTTGAATGTATTTGTGATGCCTCAGCATGCCCGCAGCCCAATGACTGAAACTAGTAAAATAGTTTAAAGGGTAAAAAAATTAACCGGCAGAAAAGATAAACTTAATCGTTTGCCCTGCTAGAAATAACAACGAATCTCCCGAAAGCACACCTATTAACTTGTAATAAAGATATGATACGGTGGACAAAGTTGTCTCAAAATAAGACTAAGTGGTCATAGCTGGACTGTCTTTAATTATAAGTCTACTTTCTCGCTCAGAGCAAAACTAGAGATGACTAACAACAATAACTACAAAAGATTTAACAACTTTGGACAAAGCGTTCGATCCCATCAGTGTCATTTTCTTTGGACTCGCCCGCTGAGGTCAACTGTACCTTTCGCTAAAATAAAGTACCAGTCAAGTACTGGGATCGATGCAGTTGATTTATACCTCTCCCTAAAATTGCTGACCTATTGTCAAAATTTGAAACAATCATTTATCCACCTCCATCTCCCATTGAGTACGTCAATCACCGCTTCTCGTATGACTTTCTTATTTTCTTTCTTTCCTTTTTTAAACTTTCATTTATTTTTCTTCTCGTTCCCAGCTCCTTCAGACCGTTGCACAATTTACACTACATTATTATTGTGTTACATTACACAGTTGGACAAGTGTTCCCATGAACAGATTGGTCGATTTTCCAACCAAAGTGTTGACTGTTCGTATCCCGTAGGCTGTCAGATAAATTCGTTTGTTTTTGATATTTTTTTCTTTATCTTAACCCATTACCTACCAGTGATCTCATACGAGATCACTTAAAGATTACAAATTTCGTAATTATCTGTCAATATTTACACATATCTAACCTTTTTGCTACATCTACTAGGTATATTTCTCTGATATTCAAATGAGGTTTGCTAATTTTTCACCCAATATCTCACTTATTTCTATTTAAAATGTTATTTTGAAATGTTATTTTGATCATTCCAGCGTGTTTCTAAGGCTGTTTTATGCTAGAAATCAAAGTTTCATAAAAAAAAATTCCAGTTAATAGAATTATGGGAGGTAATGGGTTAATGTTATTTGAATTATCATGAAAAATATTTTTGTCGTAGTTTTGTTTTTGGTGGCAATTTTCTTCCTCTACATCGTTTCTGAAATTTGAATAAATTTTATCTCTTTTCAGACTTGTAGATGGAGGGCCAACTTGGAAAAACAACGAATATATGTTATACTTCAATATCTTCTCAACGACCGAGCTACGTAACTCTCAACTACTAAGTCCATATTAACTGCTGGTAAGGACACAATATTTCGTTATGCAATCATAACATACTACCAAGTGTATTAAAGTCCTATCAGTCAATACTGTAGAAACAACTTCGAAAACAAAAACGAAATTCATATTACTTCAATCAGTGGAAGTATAGTAAAATTGCAAAGCATTTCATTGGCTTCCATGGATGTTCAACCCGTCCATTTGTGGCACGTGACCTGAAACTGCATTGAAGTCGAGCATATATTGATTAATACTGCTATTTAAGAAATTCATATTACTGACAAAGGAAGTTTACACTGTGAGAGGGTCGCATCTGACCGTGTCGTTGCAGTGCAAGTAAGCGCGCATGCGTGCATGTGTATAACAGAAATAAAGGAAGTTCATATCGAGACGTGTAGTGTATGTTATGACGTCTTGTCGGTCTCTGTGCTGTTGTCGTCTGCTTACAAGCATTTGGGTAACAAATATTTAACTTGGTTGGAAAAAATTGATTTTCATTTCAGGAATTTTCTTCAAGCTTTCTTTTTATTTGTATTTGAAGTAATCTAAAAAGATTTTTCAAACAAACGGCGAGGAATAGTAGTGGGGTTGCGCTGTTAAATAAAAGAGGGGTAAAACTAAGAGATTTGGGTTCATGATTTCGTTAGATTATACAAATATAAAATCTTATTTGCATAGCTTACATTACTCAATGGATTAGATTCCAACACGTGAATTTTATTTTCATGTATGTTTTGACACATGGTGAAGTATAGTCGCATGTACGTTTCCTAGTGCAAAAGTGACCTTATTTAAATTCTGGTGGTAGTTTATTTTAATTATAATTTGTTTCGCCTTAACTAGCAACGAATAAGCCTCATCTAGGATTTCACCCTTCGTTTTCATACAAGAGAATCACGGCGTTCAAAGTATATCGATAAGTCAACATTTGTAACCCATCATTGATGCTGAATTAAATCCTCGACTGAAACTCACTTTGGTTCAGTCCACTTGGTTCTAAATAGATATTTATCCATCCAAATGTAGAGAAGTAAAAGCTCATAAACTCTGTATTTTGCATTCAGTTTGTACCGAGGCTCCTTCTGAGTATAGAACTATCACTTTCTGGTTTCCTAATTTAGGGTCACGACCTATCATAATATTATTATAGAATGCGAAGCTAGTTGGAAAAAACTAAATGTGTGACCACAAAAGTCATTATCGTATAAGCGAACATAGTTCAGCCATTCAGATCGGTTGGAGTGTAACCAAGTGAACTGACGTATTTCGGCCAAATAGTCAGTTTTCTAAAAGTCCCTCAAGGTGTTATAAAAGCTGGAATTTTGTACTCCAGAACTATCTCAATTAGAACTGTCGGTTAGTTTTGTGATAAGGTAGTCTCACTTTCTTTTAATACTTTCTCTGTTGGAATCGGTAATAGGCTTCATATTTACAAATGCGTAATCTTTCATTTTGTAAATTGATGTTTACTTATATACTGTCTCTACAACTGCAAATGAGTAGCTCGAAGATACCGAAGGAATAAAGAAGCGAAAAAGAATAAAAAGACTTCAGGATTCGAAAA
The DNA here is from genome assembly GCF_001194135.2 of Octopus bimaculoides. Taxonomy (NCBI): domain Eukaryota; kingdom Metazoa; phylum Mollusca; class Cephalopoda; order Octopoda; family Octopodidae; genus Octopus; species Octopus bimaculoides. The sequence goes on from NC_068986.1 coordinate 105,778,655, forward strand.
ATGTGGGGGGAAAATCATTGTCCGAAGGACAAATAACAATTCTCTTTACTAGCAAAAGGGTCGAAAATAAAATAGAAATAATGTTTGGAAAGTGTGAAGAAAAAGAGAAACACTTGAGTATGAATTAATCATCGCGAAACAGGAGTGAAAATCTGTCAGTGAAAAACACTTAGATCAGAAGAGAGTATCTGAAAGAAATATTTTTAAAAATGTAACTAGATAATTAATCAAAACCAACCAATGAGGGAGATAATTAATAACTATCACAAATTCTCAGAAGATACTGTTTCTTTCTGAAAAAATAATCTGGAGTGAGAAAAAAGAGTTAGAACGAAGGGAGACGAGAAGTAATACGAAATATATTTCCTCTCTAGATTACACCAAAACTAGGATCTATTTTAAAACGGGGGGGCCACATTTTTCATTAATGTTTTACATAGTGTTTTTGGTACGGAAAGACTTTCAAACTTCGTATACTTATCTATTTTGGGATCTTTTTTAAAACGGGGGCCACATTTTTCATTAACGAAACACTTTGAAACTTGGAACACTGGTAGAATGTGTCATATAAAACATCTTTTTCTCTTAGTCTTCTTTAAAAAAAAAGAAATCCATAAATTATTCCATGTGAAAGTTGTCGTATTTCTGTAATTTCAACCAATCACTGACGTCCATTCAGCCGATATACATTAAGTGCCGACTACATAAACGATTCTGAAACAATTAACCCTAACCCTACTCTAACCCTAGGGTTAGGGTTAAAGCAAGTTTAAAATGAAAAAAGCAAATAAAACGAAGAATCGTTTGTTTATGTAGTCGGCACTTAATGTATATCGGCTGAATGGACGTCAGTGATTGGTTGAAATTACAGAAATACGACAACTTGGAATAACTGATGGATTTCTTTTTTTTTTTAAGAAGACTAAGAGAAAAAAATGTTTTATATGACACATTCTACCAGTGTTCCAAGTTTCAAAGTGTTTCGTTAACGAAAAATGTGGCCCCCGTTTTAAAAAAGATCCC
>NC_068986.1:105781012-105786502 GCF_001194135.2 Octopus bimaculoides
ATATATATATATATATATATACACACACACGTTGGGCTTCTTACAATTTCCGTCTGACAAATCTACTCACAAGGCTGTGGTCAGCCCGAGGCTATAGTAGAAGACACTTGCCCAAAGTGCCACGCAGTGGGACTGAACTCGAAATCTTCTGGTCGGGAGACAAACAACTTTCCATATAGCCATTCTTGCGCCTATGTATATCAACATTAAATAGACAAAATGTACACAGCCTGCCTGAATTGATTCCTCCGGGATTACTGTGTCAGTGATTATATAATTATAACTGGACAAGCAGCTTCTAAGAATGGAATTTTTTTGAAAAATACCTTGAACATTTGATTCGCAAAATAATGATGTCAGAGATGCGGTGACATAACAGGAACTTAGTCACATTCAGGCTAGAAACTGGTTCTTCCTCCATTGGTGAGAAATTCCGAAAGTAAAACAAGGAAAATAAACATAAATAGATTGTCTCCCAGAACAGAAATGTCTTCCACAATGATGACACCATTTGCCACAAACGACATTCCTATTATCACTATACATCCTGGTTGTAAGGCTAACTGCTCTACTGATTCTCAACCATTTCGTAATAAGATTTACCGTCCACAGCATGGTGTCAACAACAGCAACTTAAACGTCAGCAATAAAATATATACACAGCAAGCTGGAAGATTGAAGGATATAAAACGAGTGAAAGAGTTTCCTTACTCTTTTATTCTTTTACTTGTTTCAGTCATTTGACTGAGGCCATGCTGGAGCACCGCCTTTTAGTCGAGCAAATTGACCCCAGGACTTATTCTTTGTAAGCCTAGTACTTATTCTATCGGTCTCTTTGGGTTATGAGTATTTTTGTCAAATTTGATGAAAATCTGTTCAATACACCGCCACAAATTTTTCACCAAATTTGGCAAAAATACCCATAGCCCTAACCCTAACTCTAAAACCCGAACCCTAAAGCTAAAACCAGTACAAACGCACGAACGATGTCATGAATAACACTAATTTTATTCAAGGGATAATAACACAGACAGATAGATAGATAGATAGATAGATAGATAGATAGATACACGACGGCTTCTTTTAGGCGGCGAGCTGGCAGAAACGTTAGCACGCCGGGCGAAATGCTTAACGGTATTTCGTCTGCCGCTACGTTCTGAGTTCAAATTCCGCCGAGGTCGACTTTGCCTTTCATCCTTTCGGGGTCGATTAAATAAGTACCAGTTACGCACTGGGGTCGGTATTATCAACTTAATCCGTTTGTCTGTCCTTGTTTGCCCCCTCTGTGTGTAGCCCCTTGTGGGTAGTAAAGAAATAACACGATGGCTTCTTTCAGTTTCCATCAACCAAATCCACATACAACGCTTTAGTCGACCTGGGATTAGACTCGAAGATAGTTGTCTAAGATGCTACACAGTGGGACTGAACCCTGAACAATGTGGTTGCGAAGCAAACTTCTTAATTATACTCTCACTCATATATATGTGTGTGTGTGTGTGTGTGTGTGTGTGTGTACCCGTGTGTGTGTGTATACCCGTGTGTGTGTGTGTTTATGCATGTATGTGTGTATGTATGTGCGCATGCATGTATGTATGTATGCATGCATGTGTTCATATATGTGTGTATGTATGTGTTTATGTGTGTCGCCGTAATGAACCAGCTGTCGGTCGGTTTGGTAGGGTGTTGCTTTGTAAACAGTTATGTCTTTATTACAGATGAGTACACAAATGTTGGTGTTAGTAGAGTTTGTAATTCTTGTTTCACGGTGTTCGTTTGACAGAGGCGAGGAATTTAATTAATGTTGTATAAAGAGATTAATGGACATAAATAAAGAAGACCTGAGACAGTGACAGAGAGAGAGAGAAACTGAAAGCGAGACAGACAGACAGACAAGTAGACAGAGAAAGACAGGGAAAGAGAGATAGATACAAACCTTCACAGACAGACAGACAGACAGACGGATGGATGAACAGACAGACAGACAGACAGATAGATAGATAGGTATGTAGACAGACAGATAGATGGAGGACGTGAAAGTGAACAAAAACAAAGACAGATTGGTATAGAAAGAAAGGGAGGACAACAGACTGAAAGAGTGATGGGAAAAGAAAAGAGTGAACGTAGAGGTTTGAGTCGTTAGACAGACTAAACACTGGATGATAAAGAAGAAGAAGATGGTATTTGGTGCGAGTGGAGGCGCATGGCTTAATGGTTAAGGTAATAGGTTCACGATTGTAAGGTCATGAATTCAATTCCCAGGGGCCCATTGTGTCCTTGAGCAACACTCTTTATTTCAAAATTTCTCCAGTCCATTCAGCTGGCAGAAAATGAATAGTACCTGTATTTCAAAGGGGCCAGCCTTGTCATGTTCTGTGTGTCACGATGAAACACCTTAATAACTACGTTAAGAGCACGCGTGCCTGTGGAGTACTCAGCCACTTGCACGTTAATTTCCCAAGCAAGTTGTTTCTTGGTCGGTTCAACTGGTACCCTCGTCGTCGTAACCGACGGAGTTCCACTGCTTGGAGCAAAGAGAATGAAACATTAGAAAGAAAAAGAACAAGAACGTCAGCTGCAATAACAGTGAGGGAGTCTCTCATAGTGATTTTCGTTTTTGTCTTTTATATATTATCTGTTTCAGCATTTCACTACGACCATGCTGGAGCAACGCGCAATTGGGATTTAGTCGGACAAATCGACCCCCAGTGCTTATTTTTCCAGCAACATCGCCAGTCGAGGTTCCGGAAATGCTGGAAGAGATAATTTCGTTCTTAAGTCCCAGAACTAGACGAATCTGCGGTCTGTTCTCTGTTTAAATACCCTCATCTTCTTACGATGAAGTGGAAGCGCATGGCTTAGTGGTTAGAGTGTTAGATTCATGGTCCTAAGATGGTGGTTTCGATTCTAGGACCGGGCAATACGTTGATTTCTGGAGCAAAACACTTCATTTCTCGTTGCTCCAGTCCACTCAACTGGCAAAAATGAGTAACCCTGCAATGGACCAGTGTCCTGTCCAAGGAGGAACGAGAAAACCGGCCCTTAGCTCCTTGCGGAGTGATGTGGACTAACCATAACTTCTTAAGATGATGATGGGGAAAAACAAAAGACGGCTAAGAAAGATTGGCGAAAAAAAGGGTGAGAAAAAAAAACATAAGAAGGTGAGTTCAAACAGAAAGCTCCTATGACACAAGAAGATAAATTTTAAAAACTGGAATAGAAGCTACAGTTAATGACAATCTCCAACCCACATTATCTTGTATACTTAACCTTATGTTGGCTCAAAACAAATAAACAAAATTCTAGATTAAATAAAGGAATGAAATTTACCTCCTGTCTTCCTTTCAATTCAATAGCACAGCTCAAACAGCCGAGGCTCTGTATACACAGCACATACAAATAATCGCCGAACAAAATAACAAAATTACGCACGCACACTTACAGATACTATTTGCAGCCACCACCCAACAAAATGACACAGCACACATTCCAAAAGAACTGATATTCTACCCTAGAAAACTTGAAGTACTCCAGCAACACGCATTCTATGCAATTACAACGCATTAGCACTGCATACACCATACAGCGTAAATTATACACAATAACTGTCTGATTCTGAAACGCAGACTATCATACGCACAAGACATTTGAAATATATACACCACCTACCAACAAAACACTGCATATATACATGGTGTGGCAGAATTAACGCCATTTTTAATTTAGTAATTTTTGTAGTAGAAAAATTATTTTCTTTAATAAATTTTATTATATAAAAATTTATTACAAGAGTTAAAGAAACGAAAACAAAACAATTAATGAAAATAAATTGCTGTAGTTTTATGAAATTCATAAAGCAGTGGTTCCCAAACTATGAGTCGCGACCCACTGATGGGTCGCGAACGGAATCCTAGTGGGTCGCAAAAAGTTATAAAATTACGCATTAACTTTGATTAACTGCTGTCTTTCGAGATAGTTCAAGACTCATGTTTTCAATAAAAGACTGGTTGTTTTATCAAGCAGTAGGCTTTTTTCACGAACTTAACAAATCAGAGGTGGTCATTTTCTCAAGTTATTTATTCGTACGTAATCGTAAAAAGGAAAAGTCTGTTTTTACCGATTTATAGAGAACTTTAACTAGGTGATCGAGCCGATAACAGTTACTGCTTCGATGTTTTGTATTAGAGTTAATACCTGCCCATAGGGTATGGAGGCGTTGAAACAGTTATAAAACGTTTTGTTTCACATTTAATATAAATAGTAAAAAATTTTAATAAATAAGACAGTATGGATTTCACTAATAAGTTTATAAATTATTCAAAAAAGTATAGGAGTGATCACCAGGAGGCTGTTAATTAGCCAATGAAATGATTGGGATAGACAGCAGCTAGACGGTAGATGGATCAATAGAGTCTATCTGATAAACGGTAGAGTTAAGTGGGTCGCCATAAACTGGTGTCATAAATAGTGGGTCGCGTCTCTAAAAAGTTTGGGAACCACTGTTATAAAGTATTTGTTCCATCAAAATGTAATTCATTATGATAAAAATTTAATTAACATGTTCAAAAGGCTCCCCTTCATTTTTAGTAAAATGCTGAACACTACTGGCAACACTTCTACAAACCTCCTGACACATTTCCCCATTAATCGTAGAAAATTTATCAGAAATTGCTTCTTTTAATTCAGGAGTCGTTTTCGGTCTCAGGGAATAAACAAGATTTTCAAATACGCCCCACAAGATAAAGCCAGGTGGTGTTAGGACTGGTGATTGTGATGGCCACCCAATTGATCCACCACGTCCTATACATCTCCCCTCAAAATTAAAATTTAACCATTCCCGAACGTTTAACCTACAGTGAGGCTGTGCATCATCCTGTACAAAGTAAAAAAAAAAAATTATAAAAAAAAACGGTTTCAGTGTTGGAGTGTGGTTTGTGGGGTCAGCCACGTCCCTTACTTCATAATTGTTACTCATCCGTTTCTTTCATTATCCACTCCATCATATAAATTTTATTAAGTATATCTGTATGTCGTTATCTCATTCGATCCCCGACTCCTTGTTTCGTCCTTCTATATATGATTTTTATGGTTAATAAAGAAACAAGTCTCAGTTCCAGCAGCCAGAGTTGGGAGATAAACAACATTAAACCGATGGTGAATGTTCTTTTCCACTCTAGGCACAAGGCCTGAAATTTCGGGGGAAGGAGCCAGTCGATTACATCGACCCCAGTATGCAACTGGTACTTAATTTATCGACCCCGAAAGGATGAAAGGCAAAGTCGACCTCGGCGGAATTTGAACTCAGAACGTTAAGACAGACGAAATACTTATTTCTTTATTGCGCACAAGGGGCTAAACATAGAGGGGACAAACAAGGACAGACAAACGGATTAAGTCGATTACATCGACCCCAGTGCGTAACTGATACTTAATTTATCGACCTCGAAAGGATGAAAGGCAAAGTCGACCCCGGCGGAATTTGAACTCAGAACG
>NC_068986.1:105786541-105790398 GCF_001194135.2 Octopus bimaculoides
CATTTCGCCCGGCGTGCTAACGATTCTGCCAGCTCGCCGCCCTGCCGTTGGTGAATGTTACAAATACAATTTTCTTTCTTTCTTTCTTTCTTCTTCTTCTTCTTCTTCTTCTTCTTCTTCTTCTTCTTCTTTTCTTCTTCTTCTTTTCTTCTTCTTCTTCTTTTCTTCTTTTTCTTCTTCTTCTTCTTCTTCGTCTTCTTCTCTTTCTTCTTCTTCTTCTTCTTCTTCTTTTTCTTCTTCTTCTTCTTCTTCTTCTTCTTTCTTTTTCTTCTTCTTTCATCTTCTACTCTTTCTCCTTCTTTTCCTCTTTCAACTTCCTTTTCTTCCCTTGCTTTTTATCTCTTCTTCTTCCTCTTCTTTCCCCCCTCTTCTCCTCCTCTTCTTCTACCTTTTCCTTCTTCTTTATTCTCTCTTTTATTTTTATTGTCTTTGAAACAGACACGAGTGGGAAGACTGTCACCGTTTCTAAGCTTACAACACCTCGAGTAAGTCGCCGACGTATACGGATTGAATACTGTGAGACACAGAACCAATAAAAAAATAAAACAACACCAACCACATTTAGAATATAAACCACAACTCTCAAGTTTATTCCAAGCTTCGAGCTAATGAAGGAAGTTTCTACGCAGCAACTAGATCTGTTCAAAATGTAGGCAAACAAAAATACACACACACACACACACACACACACTACTGTCTTACGAAAAGAAGAATACATTATACATTAAGTAACGTAGTTCCAAGTATCAAAAAAGGAGAGATCGACCTAACTGTGGCGCCTCTGGTACTTATTTTAGCGACCCCAAATGGATGGAAGGCAAAGACGGCTTGGGCGGACTTTGATCTCAGAACGGCATTTTGTCCGGCATGCTAACGATTTTGCCAGCAGGCCGCCTTCATTATAAAAAACGCACGCACGGGTTCAATTTTATTTATTTCTTATTTGTCAGTTAGCTATTTAATCAAGAAACTAATCGATTGTTTGATTAACCTATTAACTGCCAAATTTGTTTATTCATATTTTGGTGGTTTTGCCAGGTGTCTTAGGAGTTAAAATAATATATCGTATTTAAATTTTCTTCATACGTGAATTATTTTGGGAATTATAAATTTTTCGAACAGTCCCAAATGGGGATCGCTGAAAAAAAGCATATTTGTCCTTTTCTATTCACTTACAATAATAAACATTTTAGTTTCTTTTTCCTTTTTTTTTTTTTTTGAAACTATATTTTTTTAAAGTTTTCAAAACCGTCAATATTTATGTAGTTCAAAACTTGTGATTTATGACATAAAATGTCCTATATTATTGTCCATTATTAGCCAGAGCTAATAATGATGACAAACTTTAACTACTAAATATTGCTAAACACACCTCTGCAAATGCATTGTACATAAGCAATTTATTTTAAATATAACGAATAACCGGCATTTAGACTGTTTTTAGAAGATCCCCAAATGGGGCTCATGGTTGGCAATGGGTTAATCATTCGGTTAATCAATCAATCAGTTGTGTTTGCTAAAGTTCTTTTGTCGCCATTCCAGACCTGATGTGTTGACCTGGAATGAATAAGGCATGTCATTGAAGAGGCTGCAAATAGCGAAGCGAGGACTTTGACAAACACATTTGCTTGATTGATTAACCAACGATTAAACCAACTGACGAACAATGAAGAAGTGAGATAGAACCAGCGCGTGTGTTCTTTATTGGCATTATGACCCTCTCGAGATACAACAAAATTCTCAATTTAAATTTGAAATATTTAGCGGAGTTTCAGCCACTTAACTGATCTAAAACGTCGTAGAATTCCAGTTACAAAGAATATAAAAGTGGAATGGAGAGCCTTGACTTGACAGTGTTAAGACAATCCTATAAGAGCAGTCGTGGTTTGATAAAGGCTACGCACGACTGAAAGGAAATCGAACAATTGTGATTTTGGAGTTTACGTGTATTGATCAGTTATACGAGTGGATGATATTAACAATTGCAATGAATTCAGACTAGTAAATGATGGGGTTTCTATGAAAATATCGTTGGAATGAGAGAGTTAAAAGAATTGTGGATATTGAAACTATTAAAGACGGTGACTTCGATGAGAGAATTTCTGTGAGAGGGATGATGTGCTCAATGCAAGACGAGAGATAGTCAAACAATTGCTAATAATGTTTGCTGGAGTTCGAACAGCGGCATAAATAGCAGTTAAATTTAGAGGAATGAGAAAGTTAAACCTATGCTTTAATGATTTAGAATAAGAAAATCAGCATTCATTTCTTTTTTTTTTCTTTTTTATGTACTGTGTCTAGAAGAAGGGACAATGCCCATGACTATTTCAGGCTCTCCAAAACCGATGTGCTTGATACTGGTAATGTTCCGTTTAAACTGTTACAGGATATCACCTCAATGAAAGACATGAACAGGGAGAATATTCCTGAGGGAAAATCTTCTGAGAAAGGAGCGTGTATAGTGATAAATGCGAGGCCGTGAAGCTGATGAGACAGACAAGTGGATCAGAACTTCTTTAGTGATGGATGTACGAGGATAGCCAGCTCCGAGGAACAAGAGCCATTCTAGTAGCGATACAGGAGACAGTCTGTCTGTTGATCAAAAGCATCCTACGTGACTGGTTGGATGAACGGATGAAGTAAAACTCAGACTGGAGACTATGATCGAATACGTGTAACAGTTCTCAGGGGCTAGATTGCTGTACCAAACTCGTTGCCAGGTGAAGTCGGCCATTCAAAGACAGGAATTCTCCCTCCAACCAACATCCACGCAATTTTCGCCAGCCGAATTTCACCTACTGGTTTCCTGCGGTTAATGACATCAGTGAGGTAAGCGGTTATGAGGGAAGGTTCTAGATAGGCGTAGATATCGAGTTGAAATATCGGAAGTAAACTGTTCAGATAAAGAAATAGAAAATACTGAGATACCTCGTCTGCAGGAAATGAAATGATTAAATATATGCTACCATAGTTAATGTAAGGAGCATAATATTTAAGTTGACATTGAAAAGAGGGTAACATTGGCTTGAGGATTAAAATATGATAAAGGCAAAAGGGTAACAAATTTTAAGAAGGAAAAGCAGAGAGCTGCAAGGAACATTCACAATGCCCGGTCTGGGAATCGAAACTGCGATCCTACGACCGCGAGTCCGCTGCCCTAACCACTGGACCATTGCGCCTCCACGAAGCCCAACCATATGCATTTAGAAAAGAGACTTAGTGAAGCTGTTTCTGCTGGTTGCAGCCGAGGTTCTCACAGTACGGTGTGGTCGTTGGTCTCTTTGAAACACTTCTGTTCTGATCGTTGCGGCTGCTTCTCAACTCAGCTAGTGGTGCAGTGTCAACACCCCCGTGTGCTTTGAGGAGATGCACCGGGGTGTGACACTAGGAGCCAGCACGATTTAGTAGGTGGGTGAGAGCTAGTGACGCTCGTCTTCCCTATCAAAGTGGAAAGCAGCGTGCAGGACATCAAAGGCACTACCTCCACCCTGGGTAAATTCCATGACTACTATGATCTTTTAATGATAGTGATTGTTATAATCAGTGGAGCAAGAGACAAATTTCCTTGTTGTTGATGTGGCCTACATATGTCTTTTGATGTTACTATTGTCAGATTTAATGTTCTGAAGTCCTCGTTGTAATAAAATATTTGCCTCTACTTAATATGTTATTTCAACTGAATATTTTCAAATGCTGATTGAGACAATGCCTTAGGAGTGAATCCTGTAAGCGGAAACTGCGTGGAAAAACCCATTCTCTGTGTGTGGATATATATATATGTATATATATATATATATATATATATATATATATATATGTATGTATGTATGTATGTATGTATGTACGTATGTATGTAC
>NC_068986.1:105790408-105791373 GCF_001194135.2 Octopus bimaculoides
TGTATGTATGAATGTATGTATGTATGTTTGTATGTATGTTTGTATGCTTGCTATCGCTACGATGGTGGCTTCTATAAAGAGCTTTCCAAACCATTAATGCTACTAATAAAATTTACACCTCTCTGGCGATTTGACAATAAGTCTTGATTATGTAATTTACATTGTGTAACTAATAACTGCCTTATGTTAATGAAATGTACGTAAGCTGATGCAACTAAATATCTTAACAACCTCCCGTGTTTTGTTTTGTTTCATATATACGTGTGTTTGTATTTATGTGCATGCATGTGTGTGTGTGTGTGTAAGCATGTATGTGTGAGTATATATATGCGTACGCCTATATAAGTGTGTACGCATCTATATGTGTGTGCGCGTTTCTCTGTTTATCCTTACTGTAATTTATTTTACAATTGAAAGGTATAGATTAAATGCATATGTAGCTAATCTATTGCAAGTGCATACTGTGTTAGCTAAGTTAATGATTGAGAAATGTTAAGTACGATATATTTCGCTTTCATGGCTTCACAAAATTAATGTTTCAGTTGTTTTGAAGTTTATAAGCGTCTACTTTGAGCTATCAATGTGAGTAAATTCTGAGACTAGAATAACTTAGCTCTGTTTAGATACGGTGACAGCTTGATTTCCAAATACTTTAATAGATATATTTGTAAAGTAGTCATCGTAATTGTTATCTCAGTGAGTGTTTTTTGTTTGTTATTGGGAGTGTTTTTTGTGTGTGTCATTTGTTGTTATTGTTGTTGTTCTATTCGCTGATTCATCACATCGACAATGTACATTGCCTTTCCTAATCTTATCCAATCAAAATCTAGTACTGGAACCGGATTTACTTTTGTTCACTTTTCCAGTCAATAAACAGATTCTTTACCGTTTTGTGTCTGCTTACGTAATGGACAGTCTTACCGAATCTCTTTCTGGCTTTCACTTTTTGTTGTTAGTCAGGTATT
>NC_068986.1:105791945-105793760 GCF_001194135.2 Octopus bimaculoides
CATACATATATACATACATATACATATATATATACATATATACATACATGTGTGCGTGTGTGTGTGTGTGTGTGTGTGTGTGTGTGTGAATGTATTTATGTGTGTATAAATGCATAGAAAACGTATCTACATGCACAATACAATGTGGAAACGTGGTGTACAGTGTGAACTTAAATTAAAACTTGTATATGTAAACTAGATAACACGAAGCCAATGAAAAGAGCTATTTATTTGTTTAGCGAAAAAAGGAAAGACAACACCTTTGACATTTTGCAGTAACTTTCGCACAGGTAGAACAAGAAGAAGAAACACCTTAACCCATGGGTAACTTCAGACCCTTGCAGAAGACTGGACTTTGCTAAAGGTGCCCAAGGCCAAATAGTAGCGCTAAAGCAGATGGCCTCTACGCAATCACTTAGCCTGCTACGAATAAGTCAAACCTTCCTCAAATCACAACTTATCATATATATTAAATAATGTAAAAAAACAAATACAAGATGGTTACGATTGGAACATCTTTGATCCTGAAATTTTCTTATATGCGTTCATTAAGCGGTAGCCTTGTGTAAGTTCAGAGTACAGGATATGCTTGGCCATTCTTGTGTATGGTATTTTTCTTTTATTCCATTGTCACTGGAGTTGCTGCTTTCTCAATAATTGTTTGGACTCATACGGATTTTGTTCTTGTCAGCACGTCGGTATTTGTGGCATAATCAGCCTGTCTGACGTTCAATATTGATTGTTTAATCGATTTAATTCGATTTTCAATAACGTGTAATTACTACAGATTTTACATTGAAAATGCAGTGAGAAGGGCACAACAGTCTAATGCACCAAAACTTGTGCTTGGGGTCTCAATTTGCAATTTGCAATTGCAAGGGACGCAGTGAATGAGATGCCCAATGGCTTTATGAGTTGTTTATAACCGATCGATTGGTGATGTTATGTTCGAAGGAGAAAGTGTTGAAGAAGATGTCGTCAACGAGAATTCGAAGTAATCGTCTTTCTACTTTGTGTGGATATTGAGCAACGGTTCTTTTTTTCTACGAGTGAGGTCAATCATATCGTAAGCGAGAAGAAAATGCTTAGAAGAAGGTTTGTTCAAGTTACAACGCCATCGCCGTCAGCATCTTTCTGATCACTGATGATGGTCTCGAAGTTGCTGTATAGCTTTTCGATATAAATTATCCTAGGTTAAACAATCCTCTATCGCATCCGTATTGAATGGAAACTTCGTCAGGAACAAGAACTGCAGTCAAATAGATTGACAAAAGGGAGGGTACGAATGCAGAGCCTTGTTTAACGCCTTCATTGATGTCGAGTAATGGACAATGTCACCCTTAGTATGACGCTAGAAAGTCCTTGCTTTTCTGCAGTGACTCGACCCCATTTGGGTGAAGTGGTTTGGGTACTGACAAGAAAGGCTAAGAAGAAGCAAAAGATCAGCTTCTGTTGTTCTGTTACCTTTTCTTGGGGTGTCAGACAGCAAATGTCATGTCATTCTGCACTGGGACTACAGAGATAATTCGCTCAGAAAAGTAAACTGATTTAATGGTACCAAAACAAGATCTTACCAACTGATTGAATCTTTTCGCTTTTTTTTTTTTTTTTTTTAGCTTTTACTTGTTTCAATCATTTGACTGCGGCCATGCTGAAGGGCTTTAGTCGAACAAATCGACTCCAGGATCTTTTTTTTTTAGCCTCATTGGTCTTTGCCGAACAGCTAAGTTACTTGAACATAAACACACCGACACCGTTGTCAAGCGGTGGCGAGTGGGGGCGGCGGTGTTGTTGTTGGTGGTATTGGTGGTGGTG
>NC_068986.1:105794510-105797271 GCF_001194135.2 Octopus bimaculoides
GAACAAGGGAATCTTGCACCCCCACTCAGCTCAAAACAATATCTGTGTATCGCGATTTCCGGGTTATATACCTTCATCAGCACAGAATAGCTGTTCGGCTAGAATAATTGTTCAAAAATATAAGGACACAGATCGTGTCGTATAGCCAGCTGGAGACGATGTCTCCTGGGACTAAATTACAGCAACATTCGTCCTAAACCAGGACCGCTATGTTATGTTGGCAAACACTCTTTAATACAAAGTACTGTTGCTGAATATCTCACTTTGTGAGATTTAAAAATAGTAATTTTCTAAAGTAGATCTTTTGTTCCATACTCACAAAAATCACTTGTTAGAGATGAACTTTCAAAGATCTTCATCCTTGCTTATTTTATTCAGCAGGAACATAACCGAGAGCAAGAGCTTTGATTCCATATAACTTGTAGATGCTATTATCCAGTTTATTGAGCGTTCGAAATACTGACATCTACGGCTGCTTGAGAATCGTGAGAAGATCAACATAGCTGTTATGGGAGTTGTTGGTTGTCGGATCAGAAGTTGTTGAAGAGTTTAATCCAATGGTTTGAGATTGCTTCCACATCTATCAAATACTTCCACTTTGAGCTCTCAGTGGCGTTGATACTGTCCAGTCACGTCTATAGTTGGGATGGGTAGCAGAGTATGACAGCCTAAGAGCTAATATAATTGCCATAAGCCTATCCAAACGGATGATATGTTTAAGTAGTGGAGGCTTGTCTAGGATCAACCACACTTTCGGAAATGCTGATAGTAGAAAGATGGAGCAAATGTTCGTCACAGTTTCATTGAACAACATGTTCCAGGTTTTTCTATTTGAGTTACCAAGTGTCGAAGTTAGAAACCGGCTCTTTCTCTTTTGGCAAGAAATCTTGAAATAAACTGAATAATGACGTACATACATATACATATTTGCATGTATACGTATATATATATATATATATATATATATATGATAACTGAAAGATAGAAGATGGAAAATACGAGAATTTTTACTAATCACTGCAATTGTTTCGACACATTTAGCATCGATCCCTCACGAATAGGATACCTAACAACTGTTTCAGGAGCATCCGACGGCGCAGATGTGTCTCTTCGGATGATAAATAGATGTAACTCGATAAAATAACAGTTCCGCAATGTATCTTCTCATTTCATTTAAATAAAAGCTGCAAAATAAAGGATATATCTTCATTTATGTAGAAGATCAAAAATAAAATAACAGATGCAAAAAAAAAAAGCTGCGAGTTCGCAGACCGTTAATAGATATGGTTGTGTAAATGCCCTCGCACTAGCTGCATATCGAATGTACACTCACTCACACATAAATATCTTAAATGATTAATACCAGGCGCGTGCCGTCAGTAATTACTCAGAGTAGGCAGTTGGTGACCTTTATTTAGTAAAGCACACAAAAAATAAGCGAAGCACAGGCGTGTGAGTGAGTTGTAAACAGATTTACTTCTGCCTTTATAGCACGTAAAGAAGACAGTGTTGTAGGAGTGGACGCAGCACGTGTACTACAGCAGGTCTATGCGAAGCTTTAATCCCGAGATTGAAAGGCAAGAGCCAATTATAATGCCTAATCTACAAAAAAAAAAAAGATATTTTGCATTTTATGCAAAGTAATCAGAGTAACCTTCATAATTTTATTGAATTAGGTACATATTTTACCATAAAAAGAAAATGGTGCTATCGATCTATTTTATTTAAGGCGGCACGTCCTTGATTAATACAGAAGATGGTGTGTAACTAGAGGCATTTATATATATTTATATGTATGTATGTCAACCGCAATCGAATATTACTTGCCAGCATGTGGTATACGAGCATAAGCACCTACTATACTAATGGGTCCCAACCCTTTTATTTAAATGAGTTTTCTTACGGGGCCCCTTTTAATCCAGTGGAACACCTACGGTGTAACAGGTGGAGGAAATGAGGGCTACACTAACACTAGGCTGATTCTCAAGGATACCGCTTGCTCTAAGAATTGAACCCACGACCTTATGATCGTGAACAAAACACCCTAACTATTGAACCCGTCCCCACAGCGTGGAATCTAGGGCATAAGTGTTCTACTATAGCTTCGGGCCGACCAAAGCCTTGAGAGTGGATGTAGTGGAGGGAAACTGAAAGAATCCCGTCGTACACACATACACACATACTCACACCACATGTGTGTGCATTTTTGTGTCTGTGTTTGTCCCCCACCACCGCTGGACGACTGATTTTGTTGTTTTTACATCCGCGTAACTTAGCAGTTTGGTAAAACAGTCCGATAGAGTAAGTACCAAGCTTTACCCAACGTTGCCCGGTAAAGTATTCACGGAATTGTTTGCTAGTTTGTAGGATGGGAATTCACAGTATTTATTCATGTGTATATATTTAGCCTAACTTCTAGACTTATTTAATTGGAACTATCCAAACAATAGCAATCAATTTACATGAGCAGAACCATTTTTTTAAGCAATTTTTCTCTTGAAAATCACATACACACACACGCACACACACACACATACACACACACACACACACACACACGCGCACACATGCACACATACACACACACACACACACATGCACACGTACATACAAAAAGATGTACGCATATGTATTGACGTATGTACATACACATGACAACACACCCCTTCACTCACTCACTCTTTCTCTTTCTCTCTCTCTTTCTGTCTCTTTTTCTCTGTCTCTCTCTTCCTCTCTCTTTTTTCTCTCTCTTCCTCTCACT
>NC_068986.1:105797281-105798486 GCF_001194135.2 Octopus bimaculoides
CACACACACACACACACACACACACACACGTCCATTTCATATACACGTACATACATCTGTCACTTTCTCCTCTCTTTCACTTTAAAACAAAAGTAAATAAATAAAAAAAATGTTATGGAAATTAACGAGCTTTGGATAATGAAATCACATTCAGTTAAAAAATATTTCTAAATGATTAAAATATTGTGTACGGCAAAAAGTTAACCTTTGTTTTTTCTTAGAGAGCGCGAAGACTATGTGTGTGTGTGTATGTCACAGAGAGCGGACGTGTGTTCGTGTTGATTGACACGCCATAACATTCATTATATGTGTTTGTATTTTGTATGTGTATATGTGTACTGGTGTCACGGAAGCCATGTGTTTTTCAAGAAATAATAAACAAAAATTGTGTTTAATCGTTTAGATAGAGGTTCAAATGTCACAAATATTTGTACTGCACTGCCGAAGGTAGGTATGAAAATCCATACGTAAAAAACATTAAGATAAAATATACTATTTCTGAGATATTTCGGTTACACACAAACATCCCTTGAGTTTTAGTATTATTGAGATGTATGTATGTATGTATGTATGTATGTATGTATGTATGTATGTAGGTATGTATGTATGTATACTGAAATATGAAATAGAAATAATGCAAATGTTAGAAACATTATTAGCCACACATGCTTACCCTACTACATCTACTGTGTTTGCTGGTAAGATGCGATTTGTCGTGGTGGATATTATTCATATACGTGTGATCGGTAATGTTTATAACGCTAGCGCTGCTTCTGTTTCATATCTGAATTTATTCTTACGTATGCACTGTCATGGCATACCAGCACATCATAGTTTTCACACTATGTGCTTAGAAGTCGTGGACTGGCGGTCTATTCACCTCCGGATTGATTCGGGTACGTGATGTTGATACGCCAAGAAAACGGCGAAGCATCGATGTCTATATTCCAGAATGGGATTTGGGGGTGTGTTTTCTCGCCTGTCTATGACTTTCAGGTGTTTTAACATCCGGCGTTTTGAGGGAGTCATTTCCACCACGCCAGGTCGAGGCTCACAGGCAAATACACAGGGCATATACATTAAGTATGTGTGATCGATAGTGTATATATATATGTATATATATATATATATATATATATATATATGTGTGTGTGTGTGTGTATATGTGTATATATATATATATATATATATATATATATATATAT
>NC_068986.1:105798771-105800202 GCF_001194135.2 Octopus bimaculoides
GGCTTCTTTTTATTTTCCGTCTATGAAATCCATTCACAGGCTTTGGTCGGGTAGAAGTTGTAGTTGTCGACACTTGCCAAGGTGCCACGCAGTGGGACCGAACCTTGGACCATGTGGTTGAGCTGCAAACTTCTTACCGCACAGCCATACTTACGCTGCTATCACTGAGAGCCTCCTCTGATATGTGGCATTTGGTGAATAAGGGAGTTTGATATCGCTACTCTCATTTGCATCTCTTGTCGCGAGGGAGGTTTATCTGGGACTCTCGACAGGAAGAGATCCAGTTTTGACTTGAAAATAACTGCATTCACTTTGTGTTGATCCCTCGGGCTCTTCGGGAGAATATTAAAAAGTTGTGGGGCCCTGAAACCCAGGCTGTTGCAGCAACTGGTCCTAAAGTGCGATTGCATTGCTGGGATTTTGGCACTGTGTAGTAGCGACCCGTTCTGGCATTTGTGTAGCTTTCAGTGTCAAAATTTGGCACAATCCCTTCCAGGATCTTCCAGACGTATATTACTAAATATTTCTCTCGCCTTCGCTCCATGGAGTGGAGTCTTAGTTGTTTCAGCCTGTCCCAGTAGCTGAGTTGTTGGTGTTGCAATGAGACGGTCTTCTTTGTGAAGCTTCACTGGATTGCTTCGAGGTCCGCTGCTAATTTTACACTGTGGGGTGACCATAGCTGGGAGCAGTAGTCCAGGCGGCTGAGGACGAATGCTCCCTAGAGGACCATCATGGTTTCCTTCTCTTTGGTTCTGTAATATATAATATTACAGAGGAGAGCAAAACTAACTCCGTCTTTTGCTTAAAAGTCGTTAATGAAAGGCTCTGAGAATGTCCTTATTTGCTCTGTATCAAACAAAGCAGATGTGCCGGATCCGCAATATATCACATACATTATAAATGGCTTCAATACACAATTTTTAGTCATGTTCTCTCCACATGCATATGTCTTTATATATATATATATATATATATATATTTAACTTGTAAACATATTTGTACTAGCGCTATTTAAAATCATGTACATGCTGCTCATTATATAAACTCATGTTTGTTCCGAAGTGTCTTTTATGTTCTGTCTTGTTTATATATTTCTCTTCTATCTCTCTCTCTCTCTCTCTCTCTCTCTCTCTCTCTCTCTATCACCATATATAGATGTATGCATGCATATATTACGCACGTATGTACTACGTATGTATATTTACGAAGTGGGTGCTGAAAATTCCTGCCTTTGGGTAAAAGAAAATAAGGCGTCGAGTTGGCAGAAACGTTAGCACGCCGGACGAAATGCTTACCGGTATTTCGTCTGCCAGTGCGTTCTGATTTCAAATTCCGCCGAGGTCGACTTTGCCTTTCATCCTTTCGGGGTCGATAAATTAAGTACCAGTCACGCACTGGGGTCGATGTAATGGACTTAATCCCTTTGTCTGT
>NC_068986.1:105800284-105801229 GCF_001194135.2 Octopus bimaculoides
TATGTTTAGTCTCTTGTGGGCAATAAAGAAATAAAATACAGGAGGATCAGCTAATTACGATTTTATTGAACATATACTCCTTATTACATCGGTCATTCAGCTTTTCTAAACCCTGTAAAAGG
This sequence comes from Octopus bimaculoides, assembly GCF_001194135.2. Lineage (NCBI taxonomy): Eukaryota > Metazoa > Mollusca > Cephalopoda > Octopoda > Octopodidae > Octopus > Octopus bimaculoides. The sequence goes on from NC_068986.1 coordinate 105,800,407, forward strand.
ACGCAAAAGTTTGGGCTTCTAATCGGGTCCTTCGCGATACCCTTAATGCCAGGAACTTTTTAGTTCCCTATCGTATATATATATATATATATATATATACACACATATATATATATACAGGCCGACGCCCTTGCGCACAGTCAGAGGCCCATCTGTGTGTGTGAGTGTGTGTGTGTCTGTGTCTGTGCGTGTCTGTGTGCGTATGTGTCTGTGTGTATGTGTTTATTTCACAAGTGAATTTAAAGAAGAAAAAAACGAAAATAACCTTTGACTTCATTCGTCGTCTGTCATTTGATTGATATAATAATAATAAAAATTTTAAAAATAGGTCGCCTGGCTGAAATAGAAATTCCTGCAACGTAACCCCAAACCTGCTTCACCTGTTTATCATGTTGCATGTTTGTTATCACCCTCTTACGTTCATAGGTTGCTAACAAATGATGGGAGGGCGGAGAGTGTGAGGGAGACAAGGAAGAAGTGAGAGAGACAGGGTGAGAGAGAGTGATAGAGAGAGAGAGAGAAGGATACTGAGAGAAGGAGGGAGAGAGAGACAGGGTGAGAGAGAGAGAAATAGTGAGAGAGAGAGAGAGAGAAGGATACTGAGAGAAGGAGGGAGAGAGAGACAGGGTGAGAGAGAGAGTAGGGAAATATATGGAAGGGGAGAGAGAGAGAAAGCGGAGGAGGGAGAGAGAGGGGGAGGGAAAGAGATGGAAGGAGGTAAAGAAGGAAGGAAGGAAGGAAGGAAGGAAATAGAGGGGACAGAGGGTGACTGAGGGAGACAGAAGAGGAAAGGGAGAGTGAGACAGAAGAGGAAAGGGAGAGT
>NC_068986.1:105802866-105805336 GCF_001194135.2 Octopus bimaculoides
ATTTGAACTCTGGACACGAAGAGTCGAAACGTCAATTTTTTATCAAGTTAATAAATATCATCCCCTATCTCCCTCCCCCCCCCACACACACACACATACACGTACACACAAATTATTGGCACTTTGGGTCTCCACCCAGTGCCTCTCTTTATTAATGAGATGACAAAATAGTTTTCGTTCATGTAAATTCTTCTTTCTTCACTATAGTACTGACAAACTTAAAAAGTTGGAAACGGCCAGAAATAACAGCTAAATCTCCCTCAAATCACGCCCAGTCCTCTTAGTATAGGAGAAAGGTCACATTTGATAATGTGACCATAAACAGTTCAAATTGTTGGCACTCCGTCGCTTACGACGTCGAAGTTTCCAGTTGATCTGATCAACGGAACAGCCTGCTCGTGAAATTAACGTGCAAGTGGCTGAGCACTCCACAGACACGTGTACCCGTAACGTAGTTCTCGGGGATATTCAGCGTGACACAGTGTGACAAGGCTGACCCTTTGAAATACAGGTACAACAGAAACAGGAATTAAGAGTGAGAGAAAATTGTGGTGAAAGAGTACAGCAGGGTTCGCCACCATCCCCTGCCGGAGCTTCGTGGAGCTTTAGGTGTTTTCGCTCAATAAACACTCACAACGCCCGGTCTGGGAATCGAAACCGCGATCCTATGACCGCGAGTCCGCTGTCCTAACCACTGGGCCATTGTGCCTCCACAAACAGTTCAAATAGCCTTTAAAAAGCGGCATGGTCATAGAATTCCTTTGATCAAAAGGTCTGTTTCACCAGGGCACTCCCTTAAACGTTATTTGCATTAAACAGGACAATTTGTTCGCCTCTTTTTCAATCTTCATAGACCCACTCGACCTAGTGGGGGCTGCTTCACCAGAGGCCTCCCCTAAATCTTATTTGTATTAAGCAGGACAATTTCTTCTCTTCTTTTTCAATCTTCATAGATCCACTCCACCTAGAGGGGCCTGCTTCTACCTCTTCTTCTTCTTCCTTCATGAGCCCCACTGTCTGACACAGTTGCTCTCTTCCGTCAGACGTAGCAACCAAATCTCCCTCAAATTAACGGTAACGTCTGACAAGGAATATGAAGAATAAGACGCATTGGTTAATCTCCTACCAAATATATATTCTTCAATTTTTCAGTTTGCTTTAGCTAACACAAGGCCATGCTAGACCACTTATCTATATGGCTGAAGAAGAAAGAGGTGTTTGTCATGATTGGAACGCCTATGGTTACAGGCCTACTTAATCGAATCTGATCGGTCGATAAATAAAAACAACCACAGCAACAACTACAGCTACAACATTTATACACTTCAAGTAATGTCGTGAGTTCGATTCCCGGCGGCGCGTTGTGTCCATAAGTAAGAGATTTTATTTCACGTTGCTCCATTCCACTCAGCTGGCAAAAATGAGTTCTACCTGTAATTCAAAGGGCAGTCCATGTCACATTCTATGTCATACTGAATTTCCCTGAGATCTACGTGAAGTGTACGCATGTCTGTGGAGTGCTCAGCCACTTGCACATTAATTTCACGAGCAAAATTCTTTTGTAAGCCTAGTACTTATTGTATCGGTCTCTTTTGCTGAACCGCTAAGTTACGGGGACGTAAACACACCACCATCGGTTGTCAAGCGATGTTGGGGGCACAAACGCAGACACACAAACATACACACACACACATACACACACACACACACACACACACACACACACACACATATACACACACACACACACACATATATATATATATATATATATATACATATTTACCACGGGCTTCTTTCAGTTTCCGTCTACCAAATCCACTCACAAGGCTTTGGTCGGCCCGAACCTATAGTAGAAGACACTTGGCCAAGGTGCCACGCAGTGGGACTTGAACCCGGAACCATGTGATTCGTAAGCAAGCTCCTTACCACACAGCCACTCCTACGCCTATACATACACACACACACACACACACACACACACACACACATATATATATCAAATGAGTATATATAATAGACTAACGTATATATGTATATCTATATAAATGTTTATATGTATACATATATTTGTATCTCTCCCCCTCCCCCCCTCTCTCTCTCTCTCTCTCTCTCCCTCTTTTTTCCCTGCGCCCTTTTGCTTCTTATTGTTGTTTTGTTTTGATTTATTTTGTTTGTTTTTGTTTTCTCATTTATTTCGCTTTGCTTTCTCTCTACTTTTACTCTTTTACTCTTTTACTTGTTTCAGTCTTTTGACTGTGGCCATGCTGGAGCACCGCCTTTAGTCGAGCAAATCGACCCCAGGACTTATTCTTTTAGAAGCCTAGTACTTATTCTATCGGTCTCTATTGCCGAACTGCTAAGTTACGGGGACATAAACACACCAGCATCGGTTGTCAAGCGATGTTGGGGGGGACAAACACAGACACACAAACACATACACACATACATATATATATATATATATATA
>NC_068986.1:105806429-105807152 GCF_001194135.2 Octopus bimaculoides
GAATCCTTGCTGTTTCTAACAATAATAATAATAATAATCCTTTCTACCATAGGCACACGACCTGAAATTTGGAGGAAGCGAGTAGTCGAATATATTGACCCCAGTACTCAACTGGTACTTATTTTATCGACGCCGAGGATAAAAGGCTAAGTCGACCTCGGCGGAATTTGAACTCAGAACATGAAGACGAGCGAAATGCCGTTAAGCATTTCGCCCGGCGTGCTAACGATTCTTTTCTACTCTAGGCACAAGGCCCAAAATTTTGAAGGAGGCGGGGGCAGTCGATTAGATCGACCCCCAACATGTAACTGGTACTTAATTTATCGATTCCGATGTGCCCATATTTAAAATGTCCCCTATTTAAAAACACAACTCCTTGAATTCCTGATATCATTGCTATTCTGTGTAAGTCGGACTCTTTTAAACGTATACATACGTACATTTTTTTATATTAAGTGTATTTAATATTTTTTGTATATCGACTTGCCTAACTTGCGTGTCCGTACATTTACTCCTCTACCTGCTCATGTTAAAATCTCTTGAGCACTACGAATTGTAATCTATACAGACATCCGGTTTCTGATGTCCGGTCAGGTGATAGCACTGAATCATTGCATCCCACAGGATTTTGCAGTCCTCATTCTCGGTGACTTCTCTAATCGAATATGTGATTCTAATACACACACACACACACACACACACACACACATATATATATATATA
>NC_068986.1:105807162-105807622 GCF_001194135.2 Octopus bimaculoides
CCATGTGGCTGGTAAGCAAGCTACTTACCACACAGCCACTCCTACGCCTTTTGTTTACATTTGCAGTGATATATGCAATCTGATAAGATTAGGCTATCGTTATCATCATCATCATCATCATGGGCGTCATCATCCGTCGTCGTCGTCGTCGATGTCATCATCATCATCATCATCATCATCATCATCATCATCATCATCATCATCATCATCATCATCATTATTATTATTATTATTATTATTATTATTATTATTATTATTGTTATTATTAGTTTATAGAGAGGACTGATAAACTCAGCAGAAATGTAATATATAGAAAGATGAGTTCTTATACGATTGCCAAATTCCATCACTAAGGTAAACATAGCTGACGTAATCCATCACTACGGCCAACTCAATAACAGAAAGCGCAACTCGAAAGTAACTTATTTATTGGTCCTTTGAACAATGACAATATTTCGAC
>NC_068986.1:105809352-105810086 GCF_001194135.2 Octopus bimaculoides
CTATCGTATCTCTAGCTAATTCAGATGACAAGTACCAAAAATTGTCAAAGCATTGTACAATGGTTCTGCTATGAAATGGCGAAACTATTTCCTCGTTTACTGAAAGGAACATCACTTACAACTAACGACACTTCTGCATAATAGCAACGATATGTGTGCGCGGGGGGGGGGATTAATATTGGAAGCAGTATGCAAGGCTTTAGCAAAAAGGAAAACTATAATTGTCACTAAATATGACTAGTGTCTGAGAAACACCTACACTGCTAGAAATAAGAGCTAAATGCTCTAACGCTGTAGTCAAAGCACATAATTCACGAATGCAAACACACACACAAGGATATGCAATGTACATATACATTGCAGGAGTGGCTGTGTGGTAAGTAGCTTGCTTACCAACCACATGGTCTCGGGTTCATTCCCACTGCGTGGCACCTTGGGCAAGTGTCTTCTACTATAGCCTCGGGCCGACCAAAGCCTTGTGAGTGGATTTGGTAGATGGAAACTAAAAGAAGCCTGTCGTATATATATATATATATATATATATATGCGAGTAAAAATAAATACAAAAAAGGTTGGAGTTTTTGTATGATTGTGTATAGAGGAATATATTATTTTGCTTAAAAGAGTTCCAACACTGTCTGTTTTTTATGTTTTATTTATATTCCTGCAGAACTAATCCGGGGTATAGAATATGGAATATACAATATATAATATGATATACAATATACAATATA
>NC_068986.1:105810676-105811855 GCF_001194135.2 Octopus bimaculoides
CGTAACTTAGCGGTTCGACAAAATTAACCGATAGAATAAGTACTAGGCTCGCAAAGAATAAGTCCTGGGGTCGACGATTTGCTCGACTAAAAGGCGGTACTCCAGCATGGCCGCAGTCAAATGACTGAAACAAGTAAAAGAGTAAAAGAGCATACTTGTGTGCGCGCATGCGTAAAAGTGGTAAATGTGTGTTCACGAGTCAGAAAACGGAGTCCTTGACTGTAAACTGCAACGAAGCCGTTGCAGAACTTAGCTTTTCCGGAGTCGATCACCGCACCTGCGAAATCGTCTCGTTTCAACCAAAGGTTAGACAAATGACCATCTGTTTGGTGTCATGTCAAACGAGTTGGGTGACTTCGATAGATTCTTTTACTATACAAGGCAAATATGCACACATACACACGCACAGATACCTGCATACACACACACATACATACATACATACACAGGGCATGTATGTATAGATAGATAGATAGATAGATAGATAGAGAGAGAGATAGATATAGATATGCACACATATATATATGTGCGTGTGTATATGTAGATACACACACACACACACACGCATACATACATACATACATACATACAACATATATATGCGTGTATAAATGTAAATACATACACACGCATAATGCACACCACACACATACATGCACACCACACACATACACACATATACGCATAAGCACATGCGCAGACATGTACGTATATGTGTGGGAGGGGGCATATACATACATATATATGCGCTCACGTATTGTGTATAATTGCCTGTTTTATGTTGTAATAAAAACATTCTTTTCTACTCTAAGTACAAGGCCCGAAATTTCGGGGGAAGGAACCAATCGATTATATCGACCCCAGTACGCAACTGGTACTTAATTTATCGACCCCGAAAGAATGAAAAGCAAAGTCGACCTCTGCGGAATTTGAACTCAGAACGTAACGGCAGACGAAATACCTATTTCGTTATTGCTCACAAGGGGCTAAACATAGAGGGAACAAACAAGAACAGACGAACGGATTAAGTCGATTACATCGACTCCAGTGCGTAACTGGTACTTAATTTATCGACCCCGAAAGGATGAAAGGCAAAGTCGACCTCGGCGGAATTTGAACTCAGAACGTAGCGGCAGACGAAATACCGCTAAGCATTTCGCCCGACGTGCTAACGTTTCT
>NC_068986.1:105813851-105814601 GCF_001194135.2 Octopus bimaculoides
TGTGTGTGTGTGTGTGTGTGTGTGTGTGTGTGTGTGTGTGTGTGTGTGTGTGTGTGTGTGTGTGTGTCTTTATATCTGTGTTTGTCTCCCACCACTGCTTGACGACTGATGTTGATGTATTTTACAATATAAGGCGAAACAGTGACTTCGAAGTTTTGGCCTGCTAGCTTTCGTCGGACTGTGGTACAGCTAGATAGGATCCTCTTGGCTTTATATAGTCTCAGTTTATTAGGTGTGTCTCAAATATACCTAATTTAGTTACTACTACCAAAGTTGTTTACAAGCGTGGCTGAACTCTGAACTTCAAATAATTAAACCTTCCAACAATATCTTTCCATCAGCACTCACCGTGCAAGCTTACTTGCCTCCTACCCTCCTCTCTACTTCCTAAACGTAAATACATTAATACTAATTAACATTCAACAGAGGCGCAGCAGTGGGTGCATGGTAAGTAACTTGCTTACCAACCACTTGGTTCCGGGTTCAGTCCCACTGCGTAGCACCTTGGGCAAGTGTTTTCTACTATAGCCTCGGGCCGACCAAAGTGTTGTGAGTGGATTTGGCAGACGGAAACTGAAAGAAGCCCGTCGTATGTGTGTGTTTGTGTATGTGTGTGTGTGTGTGTCTGTCTGTCTGTATTTGTCCCCCAACATCGCTTGACTACCGATGGTGGTGTCTTTATGTCCCCGTAACTTAGCGGTTCGACAAAGGCATCCGATAGAATAAGTACTGGGCTTATAAAGAATAAGT
>NC_068986.1:105814916-105816887 GCF_001194135.2 Octopus bimaculoides
ATATATATATGGTATGTTATGTGAATTTATGGAAAGGTATCCCATAGAACTCAACAAATTTGTTAAAAATGGAGAAGAGAAGATGTTAAAATTTAAAGAATTTTAATATATGCATACGATCGTTTCAAATAGTGATATTAAAACAGGCAAATTCATTGATGGTAGAATTAATTTGATTAAATTAAATTTATTATATATCAATGTTCTCCTCAGTGCATGAAGTATGAACAGAAAATTATAATTACAGAGGACTTGATACAGGAAAAAGCAGAGAATAATTTCGGATATACATATTTATCCTTATGAAAATTACGAGCATCATAATAAAAGATGTGCGTCTAGCTATGTATAAACTAAAACTAAGACAACTAACAGTTATTTGAAAATATAAGTGAAGAAGTTTTTATGAGACGTTCCCTCTCTATAGAAGAGTAAGTGGATAAGTAATTCAAACTCTAAATAAGTCATGCATGAAAGGAAGTTCTATAGAAAATTCCAATGGGAAAGCGTAGCTATGTTTGGATTAGGATGTGACTTGACAGTAATAAACAATATTAGGTATGGTGTGTATTTTTAAAAAAAATTGTGCGTTAGAATGAAATTAAACTAATGAATGCAGTATATAGGAGGCTGCTAGAATGCAACGAAAGCAAATATTAGGGGTAGAAATAATTAAAGAACTACGTAAAATGGAGTTGTGTTAGTGTAAGAACTAATATTCGTGTGTATGTATTAGATATAAGGAAAAAATAGGTAATTAGTTGTTAATATTACAGATATAGATAGTAAATACTTGCTGCGGCTATGAATATTAAAAAGAACGTTGGGAGGTGTAGCAAATTGAAAATAACAAAAGTAGGGAAGATAATATAGCTAGGAAAAGAATTTTAGATTATGAGTATCAATATGTGAGGCATTGGCTATGTTAGGGTAGAAATAAAATGTGAGTTAAGATGCTAGTTTGGCATAAAGTGAGAGTAAATAGTAATATTATGTAAGTAATAAATATTAAAGTAATAGAAGGTTATTTTGCATTATGAATATAAGAAAAAAAATTTTTTGTAAGTAGTGAGTGCACACAAGTATTCAGAATATACAAAATAATTCATATATAAACAATTGTAGCGTGGAAGGTGTTTATAAGCCATTTAAGAAACACACAAAAACCTTTAGATTCACTTCAATATTTAAATTTAATTTGTGTCAAAATATTTTCGTCCGTTTGAGACCGCGACCTGTTCACTGACAAATTTCCGTGCTGCACGGAATTTTGTCAGTGAACCCTAATCCTAATTTCACAGTGTAAGCTCTGGACATTGTGATAGACCGTGCGCTTAATTAGACCCTCGTAGAGTTTATAGCAACCAAGAAACGAAACTGAATAAACCGATTGAGTTTCGTTTAATGTCACCCTCAAACTATTTTCCACAACACAACTAAAAATATGCTCATGAACAATTTGGTTACAACTGGGTCATAAAATTCAATGCCACGTACTTGATAAATGCTGACTTGATAAGTAGTTTCAGGTAACTTTGAGTCGGTATGTAAATACGAGTGAGCCCTCTCCGACCACACTTTTATTATTCATATAGGAGCAATCGTAACTATCTCCCAGCAACCAGATGTAATCAAGAGCGTATGTATGTATGTATGTATGTATGTATCTATCTATCTATCTATCTATCTATCTATCTATCTATGTAGTATGTATGTATGTATGTATGTATGTATGTATGTATGTATGTATGTACAATTTGGTTATGAAATATGAATGTATAAAGAGATCAAAGGAAAATTAGACATTACATATATCAAAATCATCAAAAGCTGCAAATCAAACGAACAAATCAAATTTAGTAACTAGCAGAAAACCACCCAGAGGGCGTTTCTTCTGCACATACATACATATGTATATGTGTGTGTGTATGTGTGTGTATATATATATATATATATATATATATATATATA
>NC_068986.1:105817196-105824152 GCF_001194135.2 Octopus bimaculoides
GCTCCAGTTCACTCAGCTGGCAAAAATGAATAGTACCGGTATTTCAAAGGGCCGGCCTTATCACGCTATATGTCACGCTGAGTCTCCCTGAGAACTACGTTAGGGATACACGCGTCTGTGCAGTGCTTAGCCACTTGTTCATTAATTTTACGAGCAAGCTGTTCCGTAGATAGTATCAGCTGGGGCCCTCGTCGTCGTAACCGATGGAGTGCTCCTATATATATATATATGGTTCCGGGTTCAGTCCCACTGCGTGGCACCTTGGGCAAGTGTATTCTACTATAGACTCGGGCCGGCCAAAGCCTTGTGAGGGGATTTGGTAGACGAAACTGAAAGTCCCTCTGCCTCTACCTCTCTCTCTTCTCTTCCCATGTGACCGGCGTTCGGCCAAGTCTGATCTTTCCTGGGCGGCCGTTGTACGTGCAACGTCGATATTTCTCCCTGTGCCTGTGAAAGCTTGTATCCCTGCTGTAAGGCTTTATTTCCACACACACCAGCTTAGCTTAATTCGTCCTTAGTCGAAAGACACCTGTTGTTATGTCCTGTTACTATTTTTATTGTATTTGTGTAACATTGTTCGTTCAAGGCCGTGCTCCAGTATGGCCGCAATCAAATAACTGAAACAAATAAAAGAATATGCACAGACAGACAGACAGACAGACAGACAGATAGATAGATAGATAGATAGATAGATAGATAGATAGATAGATAGATATCGTAGGAGTACAAAAAAGTACTTCTACGTACATGGTAACTGTAGGAAGAAAGTGAAAAAGATATAAACGTTTTGGAGTAAAACTTTAATACATTAAGTCTCGGCCCACCCTACCTCATTCCGTTGCTTGGAACTTTGTTTTCTGTTCATAGATAACACTTGGACAGGACTGGTAAGTTGACTAAATAACTCTGTAGGGAGTTGTATCATAATTTATGGTGTAGCTTCGTTAAGCTATACGCAAACAAACTAGTGGAAACGAGAATACATTTATCAAAAGTTTATTACTTTACATACATCAGGGCTTAAGTCGCCAGTTATTTCTGTTTAACTCATTCAAATTCGTTTAACACTCACTTCTGACATTTTTTTGTTCTTCTTCTCCCACCGGAAGTCCCTTTCGCTGCTGACCAACTTCCTAGCTAGCCCGCAGCGAAGTCCCTGTCTACAGTTCGTCTGTCATGAATCTTCTTCTACAGTGGTACCTTGATGTGTTGATTGTGTTTTCATCTTCTGCAAGTGAGAGTGATTTGTAGACTTCCTGTTTCAATGTTGTTTACATTCAGGCAAGCTTATAGTTGCATCAAATTCAGTTGTCTTCATCTTCTTTGACATTGTTTCATTCATTTGACTGCGGCCATGCTGGAGCACCGCCTTTAGTCGAGCAAATCGACCCCAGGACTTATTCTTTGTAAGCCTAGTACTTATTCTATCAGTCTCTTTTTGCCGAACCGCTAAGTTACGGGGACGTAAATACACCAGCATCGGTTGTCAAGCGATGGAGGGGTGACAAACACAGACACACAAACAGACATACATATACACACACACATATATATATATATATATATATATATATATATATATACGTCAGGCTTCTTTCAGTTTTCATCTACCAAATCCACTCACAAGGTTTTGGTCGGCCCGAGGCTATAGTAGAAGACACTTGCCCAAGGTGCGACGCAGTGGGACTGAACCTCGAACCATGTGGTTGGTAAGCAAGCGACTTACCACACAGCCACTCCTGCGCCTATATGAAATTCTCTTAGTGAAATTCTCAATAAGAATCAGTGTGGCACAGTGCCACGAGGGTGGATACAATTCATAAGGATTTATTTATGTATGTACGTTTATTGGTAGGTAAATAGGTAGGTAAGTAGATAGGTAGGTATGCATGCATGTGTATTGTGTGTGTGTGTGTGTGTGTGTGTGTGTGTGTGTGTGTGTGTATCTGGTGGTGTATGCATGTATATAGATAGATACATACATATATATATACGTGTGTATGTATGTATGTATATATATGTATATATATATATACATATATATATACATATGTATGTATGTATATATATATATATATATATATATGTATGTATGCATGCATGTATGTATGTATGTATGTATGCGTGTATGTATGTTTGTATGTATGTGTGTGTATGTATGTATGTATGTATGTATGTATGTATACACAGGTTGTCGTTTAACAAGACAGTCTATCAAAGTTACCAAACTTGTTTGACGTGACAGTAGACGTTCATTTGTTTAACCTTGAGCTAAAACAAGACGGATACCCAGGTACAATGGACGGCCCAGGATAAATACAATCAGCAGCAGCTCCGTTACGTTTTCCAAATACGAAACTTTGCCCCAGTAATGACCATCACGCAGAGAAGGTTCTGTACAACTGCGCCTTTGTCACGTGTCTGACGTTTGCAATAGACAGACAGACAGACAGACAGACAGACAGGCAGTCAGACAGACAGACAGACAGACAGTCAGACAGGCAGGCAGATAGGCAGACAGGCAGACAGACAGACAGACAGACAGACAGATAGATAGATAGATAGATAGATAGATAGATAGATAGATAGATAGATAGACACATAGGGGACAAAATACAATGTAGAGCTTTTCTTTTTGGGAAGGAAAGAAAAAAGGTGGGGCTAGAATTTCGATCAAAAGGGATTGTGGAAAAAAAAAGGGTGGGGAAGCCGATTAATAGGGATCGTGTATCACAGAAATGTCATAGTGTAAAATGGGAAACAGATTAGGTTTATCCGTGGAAAGAAAAGCCTACGGAAAAGACCACGGTAACCTCGGGCAATAACGTCATATCGGTTGTCAAGCGATGGTGGGGGACAAACACACACACACACACACACACACACACATATATATATATGTGTGTGCGTGTGTATGTGTGTGTGTGTGTGTGTGTGTGTGTGTGTGTGTGTTTCTTTCAATTTCCGTGCTTCTTTCAGTTTCCGTCTACCAAATCCACTCACATGTCTTTGGTTGGCCCGAGGATATAGCAGAAAACTTTTGCCCAAGGTGCCACGACGCAGTGAGACTGAAACTAGAACCATGTAGTTGGTAAGCAAGCTACTTACCACGCAGCGACTCCTGCGCCTATGTATGTGTATGTATGTGTATAGCTGTTATTTGTCGCTTTTCAAGCGGTTCACTAGTCAAGCTGATCGCTGCTCAAGCGGATCGCTGCTCAAGCGAATCGCTGCTCAAGCGGATCGCAGCGCAAGCAGATCACTCGTTAAGAGAAAGCTAGTCAAATTGATCACTGGTTAAGGATAGTGTATCAAATGGATCGCTGGTCAAGCAGATCTCTGGTCAAGTGGATCACTAGTCAAGTTGATCGCGGCTCAGTCGGATCGAAGGTCCAGCGGGTCATTGGTCAAGCGGATATTTGGTTCGATGTAATGCAGGTTTTGGATGTTGTTGGTGTTGTTGTTTTAGTCTCCATGAGACTGATGTAGCCGTGCTACGGTCAAAGACACCCAACCAAGACCATCCTGTCTTCCCTTATATCAGGGAGTACTCAAGTGCTCTGATTTATATTAAAGGTTGATACACTGTAGAGGAAACTACAACAGCAACCGTAACAGCGGTTAAAACAACGACAGGATAAGAACAAGAACCACCACCACCACCACCACCACGACGGTGGCGACGACTGCGGCGGCGGCGGCGATGACGATAACATCGACAACATCAACAGTCACAGCGGCAGTTAAATCTCTCTCAAATCTTACTCTACTACGGCACTCCGTCGGTTACGACGACGAGAGTTCCAGCTGATCCAATCAACGGAACAGCCTGCTTGTGAAATTACCATGCAAGTGGCTGAGCACTCCACAAACCTGTGTACTATGAATGTGCAAGTGGCTGAGAACTCGCTAGACATGTGTACTATGAATGTGCAAGTGGCTGAGTACTCCACAGACGTGTACAATTAATGTGCAAGTGGCTGAGCACTTCACAGACACCTGTACCCTTAACGTAGTTCTCCGGGAGATTCAGCGTGACACAGAGTGACAAGGCTGGCCCTTTGAATTACAGGTACAACAGAAACAGGAAGAAAGCGTGAGAGAAAGTTGTGGTGAAAGAGTACAGCAGGGTTCGCCACCATCCCCTGCCAGAACCTTGTGGAGCTTTAGGTGTTTTCGCTCAATAAACACTCACAACGCCCGGTCTGGGAATCGAAACTGTGATCCTATGACCACGAGACCGCTGCCCTAACCACTGGGCCATTATGCCTCTACTTACTCTATCGTCTTAAAGAATGAAAGGACACCCCGCATAATTTTAGCTCCACTGTATCTGAAGCAACAGTAGCAACCACAACGGGACAAGAACAACGAAACAACTACTATGACGACGATATCACAAACAACAACAACAACAGTAGCAGCAACAACAATCGTAGAATATCGACGAGCAACTTGTACGCACACCGCTGCCATTGTATGGAGAAAGTTTGAATATGTCCGATCATAAATTTGTCCAGTCATAAACTAAAATAACTCTTTTCTACTCTAGGCACAAAGCCAGAAATTTTGGTGGGGAGGGGGCCAGTCGATTAAATCGACCGCAGTACGGAACTGGTTCTTAATTTATCGACCCCGAAAGGATGTAAGGCAAAGTCGACCTCGGAGGAATTTGAACTCAGAACGTAAAGACAGACGAAATACCTATTTCTGTATTGCCCACAAGAGGCTAAACATAGAGGGGACAAACAAGGACAGACAAACGGATTAAGTCGATTACATCGACCCAGTGCGTAACTGGTACTTAATTTATCGACCCCGAAAGGATGAAAGGCAAAGTCGACCTCGGCGGAATTTGAACTCAGAACGTAACGGCAGACGAAATACCGCTAAGCATTTCGCCCGGCGTGCTAACGTTTCTGCCAGCTCACCGACTTATAAACTGTAATAAATCAAATCATAAATGGACGAAGTTTGATCATTCTGAATGTTTCCAGCATCAGAGTTGCTTCCCTTACTTGCTCAGCCAGCGACTAATCTAAGCCGACATTTTTTTTTAAGGCTTAGTTATTTCAATCAACGATCTGTGGCCATGCTGTAGCACAGACTTCTTGGGTTAGTCACGCAAACTGATCCCCAGTAGGTAACTTTCAGTCTGGTATTTATTTTCTCGTTTCTATTTGCCGAACCACGAAGTTACGGGGTACGTAATAAAACCAGCAGCGGCTGTCAAACGGTGGAGGGATAAATATAAACACAGAGAACACACAGATACGCACGAGCGCACACAGACACGCATGCGCGCACACAGACACGCACGCGCGCGCACACCTTACGTCTGGTCGCTCTCGATTGCTACTGGTAATATATGTAGCCCGGGTGCCCATATAGACTATGAGTGCGGGCTAGACACTGAGCTACGATGAAAGCAACGTGACGATTTCATCACCTATTCTTTTCTTTTTTCCGAGTTACGTAAATCCCCTTTAAACATATTCTTGTTACGTAAAATCCCTTTTAAACATACACTGTTATATCCCTGTCTAACAAATAACGACTTCGGTATAGTTAAATAAGGGGATTTTGTGGGGCGGTTATTCTGTAAAATTTTCGACAGGGCTTCGAGTGACTAGAGATACCGATATAGCGAAGTGGTTGGGGAGGGGGGAAAAGGGGGCATATGGTCTATTACCAAAACTGTAGAAAGACCTAATCGACGGCTTTGGATAAAGAATGCAGGCCTGCACTCTGGTCGCTGCTAGGATACAATGTGGGACTTAATCAAACCATGACTGGGTCTACTGAGCGAAGGGGTTTGATGTAGAAAGCTTGAAACCCCCTACGACTCTAGGAATATCACCGATGAAGCATTCCAGAGCATTTGTGAAGTGTATCTTGGACCTATAAAGACAAAATGGTTTGAAATATTGTCACAAGGCCAACGACTTTTTAGGAGAGGGGTATTTTCAATTACATCGACATCAGAACTTGGCTGGTATTTAATTTTTATCGGCCCATAAAAGATAAATTTCAAAACAGATCTCTTAGGAATTTCAAATGAGAATTTAAAGAGTCCGAAGGAATGCCGTTAAGCATTTTGGGTGCGGTCTACCACGGTGTCAAACAGTATAGCCAGGGTTATCTACCTTAAAAACAACTCGTTATCACCTCATCTTTCCCCTTTCTATTTCTTCTGGAAGACGATGAGGAAAGACTCAGATGTTTATTTGTATCGTTCCTTAATGACATAAGTGTTTATCGTTAAAATGTATTTAATAATCGTTAAAATGTATTTAAAGAAATGTTTATCGTTAAAATGGATTGTCTTGCTTTATGTGAGTAATTTTTTTATCATATAAAATAATATAAGATTCAATTTTTCTTATTTGTGTAACTCCTTTATAATGTCCGAAGTGTTTTATGTCTGAAATATCTGAAAGATAAGGGTAGATAACTCTGGCTTAAACAGTAATAGACCGCATACTAGACTGACACCGCGTTTTGTTCGTCACGCTAATAATACTTTTTTTACCATAGGTACAAGGCCTGAAATTTGCGGGAAAATGGCTAGTCGATTACATCAATCCGAGTACTTGATAAGTATTTATTTCATCGACTCCGAAAGGATGAAGTGCAAAGTCAACCTCGGAGCAATTCGCACTCAGAACAAAAGCCGGAAGAAGAGCTGTTTAACATTTTTTTCCGGCGTACTAACAATTCTGCCAGCTCACCGGCAAAAAAAAAAAAAAAAATAGTGAGCAAGGGAGGCAACTTGTAGCGTTTTTGAGATTTGTCTTTCTTGCTATGAATCTTTCGATTATTTCTTTCTGGCCTTGGAGTAACTAGATTACCGATATAAGAATATTGGTGAAAAACATCGCTTTCAACGCCATGTCACGCTTAGCAAGATCATAAAGCATGGCCTACATGCCACAGACTTCCCTTTTCAACTCGAG
>NC_068986.1:105825729-105848040 GCF_001194135.2 Octopus bimaculoides
CGTAAAGACAGACGAAATACCTATTTCTTTATTGCCCACAAGGGGCTAAACATAGAGGGAACAAACAAGAACAGACGAACGGATTAAGTCGATTACATCGACCCCAGTGCGTAGCTGGTACTTGATTTATCGACCTCGAAAGGATGAAAGGCAAAGTCGACCTCGGAGGAATTTGAACTCAGAACGTAACGGCAGACGAAATACCGCTAAGCATTTCGCCCAGCGTGCTAACGTTTCTTATTTCTTTATTGCTCACAAGGGGCTAAACATGGAGGGGACAGACAAAGACAGACAAAGGAATTAAGTCGACTACTTAATTTATCGACCGACCCAAAAGGATGAAAAGTCGACCTCGGCGAAATTTGAACTCGGAACGTAACGGCAGACGAAATACTGCTAAGCATTTTACCCCGCGGGGTAACTATTCTGCCAACTCGCCGCCTTAATTTTAAGACAAATATTGCGGGTTGTGGGTTATAGGTGTAGACATAGATGTGTTGTTAAGTAGTTCGCTTTGCAATCATGTAGCTTTGAGTTCAGTCCCACTTCGCGACACCTTCGGCAAGAAACTTCAGCAGTAACCCCGGGCCGTCTAAAGCCTTCAGTGCTTTGTGAGTGAATTCATATCTTTTACTTGTTACAGCCATTGAACTGCGGCCATGCTGGGGCACCTGCTTGGAGAGTTTAGTCGAACAAACCGACAAAAGAGAAGACGAGATCGAGTAGGAGGTGAAAAAAGATGGAAGTGGGAGTGAGCACGGTATGAAAAGGAGCAATAGGGGACCCCCCCCCCCGAGAGGAAGTAAAAACGAATAAAATGAATGAGATACAAAAGGACAAAGAAAACATGATGGATGGATTGATGGAAAGAAGAAAGATGGAATAAGAGTCCATGACATGTTCCGTCGGTTACTTTTTCCACACCGCTAGGTTGCAAAGGTACTTTTTGGTTATCTCACCCTCATTAAAAAATTGTGTTGAAGTATTGAATCAAAAGGATCTAACTCTTTTAATCCAATCTCTTGTCACCACAAAAACTCATTTTTTTAGTGGGGAGATAACCCAATATTTTAATGGCAATTTTTTTAATGGGGGTGAGATATCCAAAAAGTACCGTTGCAAACACGTAACCAAATCGATACTGATAGTTAAGCAATGTGGGCGGAACAAACAACACAACCACAAAGACACATACGCCCGCGCGCACGCACACACATGCACGCATGCACACATACATACATACATACATACATACATACAAGCACATCCCAAGTCGTTCAGTGGGATTGATCGAGGAACCACGAGTTTGCAAGCAAACTTCTGAATTGCACAATACGTGTGTGTGTGTGTGTGTGTGTGTGCGTGTTCTTTGTGTTAATATTTATCGTTCAACCGCTTCACAGCCGATGCTGGTTTAATTGTGTCTCCCGTATTTTAGCAGTTCGGTAAAGGAAGACGAGAGAATATGTGCCAGGTTTAAAATTAAGTACTAGAATTGATTTACTCCACAAACTCTACAATGTGATCCTCCAGCATGGCCGCAGTACAATGGCGTTAACAAATAAAGGAGTAAAAAAAAACGTCATCAAAGGTCTCAGGCTAAACAAATAAGGGAGACAACTCTGAACTTCTCTTGTTCTGAATCTTGAAATATTTCATAACAATCAAACTCACTTGTTTTGTGCAGTCAACGCTTATTTATATTGGAATTATTTTAGTTTGAAGGATAAATTTATGATTAGATTTCTTCATTATTTCGGCGATCTTTCGTTTTAGATACATATATCTATAGGAGTGACAATATTTTCGGAGCTGGTTTATTTTTCTGGTAATCTTTTCTATAAAGATTATTCACAACCTCGTGGTACTCTGTCTGTTACGATAATGAGGGTTCCAGTTGATCCGATCAACGGAACAGCCTGCTCGTGAAATTAACGTGCAAGTGGCTGAGTACTCCACAGACACGCGTACCTTTAACGTAGTTTTCGGGGAGATTCAGCGTGACACAGTGTGACAAGGCTGGCCCTTTGAATTACAGGTACAACAGAAACAGGAAGTAAGAGTGAGAGAAAGTTGTGGTGAAAGAGTACAGCAGGGTTCGCCACCATACCCTGCCAGAACCTTGTGGAGCTTTAGGTGTTTTCGCTCAATAAACACACGCAACGCCCGGTCGGGGAATCGAAACCTCGTTTTTTATGAGGATTTTTTTTTTAAACTTTTTTTCTAGAAACCAGGATGTGATCAGCTTTCAAGGAAGACTTTACTGCTATTTCTAATAAGTCAAGCCAACTTGTAGAGTTTCTTACGTTGATTTATTTAGTCCCACGTTGTTGGTGCTGTTGCGGCTGCTGCTGCTGCTGTTTTTGTTGTTGTTGTTTTTGTTGTTGCTGTTGTTGTTGTTGTTGATGATGATGATGATGATGATGATATTTTTTGCTGTTGAAATTCTAGTGATGGAGCCTTCGAACAAGGTTAGAAACCGGTTCTTTCTCTGTTAGCAAGAAATCTCGAAAAAAACTGAATAAGGGCATACATATAAGTATGTATGTATAAGTATGTTTGTATGTATTATGTATGTACGTATGTATGTACGCATGTATGTATTATGTATGTATGTATGTATGCATGTTTGTATGTATGTATTATGCATGTATGTATGTATGTATTATGTATGTATGTATATGTATGTATGTATATGTATGTATGTATATGTATGTATGTATATACGTATATATGTATGTACATGTGTGTAATATACGCAGACACGTACATATATTCATATATATGTGCGTACGTACGTGTGCATGCGTGTGTGAAGATGCGTGTATTAGTGGTATGCGGTTCACAATAGTGGTATTCAGTTCAATCGTGAGTTCGATTCCTAGCGGTGCATTGTGTCCTTGAGCAAGACATTTTATTTCACTTTATCAACGCCTACGTGAATATCACTCGACCAATCAGAAGTGGCTGATTTGTTACGGATGAGGTAGCAGGTAAGAAGAAAGCGAGTTTTCCTGCCCAACGTGTTGGCCGATGATTCTTGAATAATGTTTAACAGCTATAAAAAAAAAAGTCGTAACAAACACTAGCATAGCTAGAGTGTGTGCAGCCCGAGGCAGCCCTTCCAATTGCCGCACCCGGTCCCCACAAAAACACATATTGCCTACAGCAGACCCAAAAATGCTACCCGGGGCGGACCATTCCTACGCCCTCCCTCCAGCTACGCTAGAGCCTACAAATACATTTTCCCCTTACAATCGCAAAACATTCGTGAAGCGTCTCTGTCGCTTGTCTCAAATAGTTATTCTCTCTCCGATTCATTCATCTTTAATTAACATACTTATGTCGTAGTATTCATTAACATAATATTAATTATATGTAGTGACTAACTTTGCACTATTTTCATTACATTACCCAGCAATTTATATACCTGTAGTGGATCTTGCATGCATGAAGTGGATTCGATCCACCACAGCCAAATTTAAATTAACACGGCAACAGAACGTTTCCCACAGTGGAACAATGGCTTTTCTCTGTTACAGCAATTTTACATTTTCCAGATGCCTTTAGCTAGGCCGAAATAATGTCTTCACCACTTGATCCTTTCTAACCTCTTCTACTTCACCAAAAGCTGGAATAGAGATAACAAGACCACCAACTAAATCTATTGTTCTCAATGATATGTCTATCCTTCAAAATAGTTATAAAAGCATAAACCCCAAGCAAAAAGTTAGTTAGTCACCAATCAGTGACGACTCAACGAGTTGTCACATACCGAAGATTCTTAACCGTTATATTCACTGAACGTTGATCCATTAATCTATTAAATATATATAATTGTAATTATAACGACGCAGGTTAATATGATACTCAGAGGCTCAAACTTTAACGCGATCATTGTCTACACACGCATCCTACCTCACATTGTGAAGAGCCTAAGAAAAATATATGACTGACTACCACAGTAACATAGGATTAATCATAACCAAAGCCCGAAGGAAGACAGTTTATTGTTAGTCACAAATCCTGTTAAAGATTATTTCTTTTCATTCAAGTATCGCACATGAATGGAGAACATCTGTCGTGTGGGTAGTGATAAATATTGTGTAAATAGGGGTCTCCGAGAGAAGCGTTAATCCAACTTAATGTGTACATCCATTTTTAATCATCTCACGTAGTAGATTACATTAGTTGGATATTCACGTCTGTAACTAGAGTTAACAGTGCCCAGTAAATAAATAAATGACGAGCATAAAGCCAGTGTTTATTACAATTTTAATTTAGGAAGCAACTAGATCACGGAAATATTTTAGAATAGTTTTCTTTTTGTTTTATTTTTTTCTCTCTTCTATTCAGGTTTATACCTGTATTTTTTTTCTTCTATTCAGATATGGCTCAGACCATTCAAATAATTTCAGTTGACTTCTTTACGGCGTTGCTTCCTGTTTTCATTGCTGTATGTAGCTCTAAGTTATAGTGTTGCGCCTCACTTGAAATCTGAAAGAGAATCTGAGATTATTTAGCATAGCCTTAACGGGAACCTCTGTTACCCTTTATTTCTGTATTAGTATTGCTTCCTTGATGTTGGCCAACATCACTTCTACGAACAAGGACGGACAAACATAAAAGGGGTGAAGTAGCTGTATCGATTAAATATTTACAATTTTTAAATATACAATAATAATTTGATTATATTTACAATGTTCGATTAAAGCATTGCTCATTACAGATGCAATTTGTAATGGCTTTCCTGAAGGATAGGCATCCGACCACCAGGGTAGACCCCTTGCTTTTTCTCTCCCTTGTTTTTGGCTTCCACTTACCTGGTGCCAAACACTCCCAGCTTCCTCGCCACAGGTTTCCATCTTCTCATGAATCTGTCTCGTGACAGGTACCTCTTCTCCAACCTGATCTTACTACTGAGGTGGTAACAAAAAAAGTTAACTAACCCCTGGCCAGATACAAAGGTATCCGTCACTTACCACAGACTCACTCCTGACTTATATAAAATTATAGTGCAATATATAAATTCATGGAATTTTGTGGCAATCACAGAAAGCTCTTCTCGTAGACCCGGCTATTATACCACAAAGTAAACCAATAAGGACGAGTACAATTATAGAGTCCTCTGCAGCTGAAATCCTAGAGATCCAATCTAAGAAATTATTTCATGACCAGTATATAAACTATAAAATACAAAATCAAGAAGTATGAGAAGTGAATATATTTATTTAACCATTTGATATACGTAGGATTACGGCTGTTTCGTAGCTTTCATCGTGTAATAATAATTTCAGTGTATAATAAATCATTTGCATGCTCCACACTGCACAGAACAATTGTACAATTACAAATCAATGCAGATATAGAAGACTAGCTCTTCAGATCTTCAGAACATCTTGGTTACACCAATGCTTCAACTCTGCGTATACATCCACGAAACTGTAAGTCATATGGAGCTAAGTCAAACTTTTTTTTTTCAAAATATGCAACTCCTTCCAAATGTGTTGAATACTACTTTCGTTCGTTCACTCATACATACAGTAATCTCTTGACATATCGCGGTTCACTCATCGCGGTTTATTATTTAAGCTTACGTCGATAGCTCCGTGGTGTTGTTTTGCGTTTATTATAAAATAAATATATACAAATTACCAAAATAATAATAAGAAAATATACAGTACAGCACTGTTTCTACTTCGCGGATTTTCACATATCGCGGGGGATTTTGGAACACTCGCGATAGTCGAGGGATTACTGTTCATATACCTATGTAAATACACACACACATACATAAATACATACACACACATACATACATAATACATTCATACATACATACATGTGTGCGTGCGTTCGTGTTTCAAGTATCTTGATAAGACTTAAATATCGCCGACTTTTCTTTGATTGAATTTTAACAACTTTATTGTCACTCCTACTGTTAGATATCGAGTAATCAGCTTTACTAAATCCTTCCATTCTCACCTCGTTATATTTGATAAAATCTATATAAATTCAATAGTTACAGTGCGAAAACTTGCAACAGAATGGAATATACCAAATGTACCAAAGTGACAGCTTTTAGCATAACCCGCGCTGTATCACATGGCCGACTGATTTAAAACTTAGCTTCGTAAACATTATGTCTTTGGTTCGATCCAATTGTGTGGCATCATAGACAAGTATCTTTCAATCATAGCTTCGAGTTGAGCCCATGCCTTGTCAACGGATAGATGGATGAAAACTTGGGCAAAGCCAATCGGATGGACTCTGTAATTCGAAAGGTACAACAATATCACATTGAATAACGCCGATTCTACCGGATTATTATTTAATAGTTGTCCGCTTAAAATCTAATTCAGTGAATAAATAATGATTGTGACCGAATAACTGAGTAACTATCGTTGAAACCAATGAATATCCATTTACTTATTCAGCTAAAATTAAACAGAATAAAATAAGATAATATATTAAAAGAATTTAACATTAAACTGAAAGACCACTCAGTACTTTTTAAAAAGAAAATAGTATACAAGTTCATTAATTTTTGTAAAAAAAAAAACAAAAAAAAACATAGGCTGACAGTCAAATGACGGCGAGCAAGCCGAAACTTCGAAGTCACTATCAACTTTTTCCGTGTAAAACTTAACATATATATATATAAAACATATATAAAACACAGATATATACACATAACTATACAAGTATACACACATGTGTGTCTGTGTGAGCGTGTGTGTGCGTGCGCGTGAACACACACACATATACACACATACGCGCACTCATACACACACACATACACACACACACATACACACACAAACACACGCACACACTTACAGAGTCTTAATTGAGAGAAGTTTGTTTACTTTTTAACACACCATCTTCCGCACCACTTTTCATTCACTCAAACCGTTTTATATCTTCATCATAAGACCATGTATATATATCACTTTCCCCTCATATATTCCAATTAAAACCTCAAATCCCTTCTACTTTATCCCAGAAACTACTAAGAACAATTTAAATTAGCCCTTATAATTTTCCTGGTAATACTCTAATTATTTTTTCTTAATGTAATTCGTCTGAGGTCCCTTTAAATGCTTCGCTCATCCAATCCAGCCGTGCCGTGTCTTTTGTGTCAATTTCAACCATCATGGCGTCTACCATACTGTTTCATATCATGTTTAAGTAAGTACCCCGTTTGTACACTTTAATATATTATACGGTTATCTTGCATTAATATATCAATTTTTTTATATTATCATGCATTTCAAACGGATAAATTACAATCAATTTAGCTGTCGGATCATCACCATAAATAAACTATGCTAATTATGACAGCTTTAGATCATCCGGTGTCTGTCCTCGTGGTGTCGTAAACACCTCTTAGAATCGAAACTTACTCTTAAAAGACTCTTCTCCTCTCTCCTGCAATAAATCTTTTCTATTTTCTATCTAACGATCAATATTAATTAATTATCTATTAACCACAAGGCCCTATTTTTAACCCTTTTCCCCTCACACCAGTCTAGCACTGGTATTTATTTCATCCACCACAAACTCCCTGGAACAGTGAAACCCTAACTTCAAACGAACCCCTTCGGGGTTTTAACCCAGAAATTAAAGTATCCCTAGTTATTTTATTTATTATTATTATTATTGTTATTATATATATATATATTTTGCTCTCAAATACTCCAAATTCGTCCATCCTATCCAATATTTTAAATGTCTTAGAACAGGTTGTCAAAGTACTGGACTAAATATTTATCAATATTTTATTATCTCGTCTCCCTTTTAAGGGTTTTAATCTCACCAAATTACAATCCCTCTGTTAGTAAATAGAATGAATATCAGTATGATTGATACCGGTGAATATTTACCCGATTTTATACTCGTTTCATACAATAATTGGCCTTCTGCCTACTTAAAAGAAACTAATATTGAAAACACGTGTTTGGTAGAAACATCAAAAATTCCTGCCTCTTTATTTTAATTTAATTTAGTTCTATTATTAAATATATATAAGGTATTTATGTTCGATTACTGGCAGTATATAGCTTATTTGTAGGTTTCGGTCAATTCTTGATGAATTCGAAGAAATGAACTCCTTTATTTGGGGTTTTTATAAATAAAAATTCCAGATTTAGTGATTTGTGTAGTAAAATCTCCAAGCAAAATATAAGATAGTTTGTAATATGTGTGTGTGTGTGTATACACACATGCAGGGAATGTAGTTATAATTACAAATATACGTACATATATACCTGTGTGTATATATATATATATATATATATATATATATATATATATATGTGTGTGTGTGTGTGTGTATATATATATATATATATGGGTGTGTGTATATATATATATATATATATATGGGTGTGTGTATATATATATACATATATATATGGGTGGGTGTGTGTATATATATATGGGTGCGCGCGTTTGTGTGTTTATATATGTGGGTGTGCGCGTATGTATGTGTGTGTGTGAATATACCTGCGTGTTCACTCACCTGTCTTCATCTTTTGTTTGCTGTAAATTTGAACTGATATATAACAGATATATATATCCAAGTTCCGCTTGGTCTCTTGGTCAAACATTCTTACGTTATTAATGGTGCCCGAACTGAAATTACTCGCTCCCAACAATTATTACATCTTGGGAAATAAAAGCAACATAATTGATCACCGACAGAATGCTGTTATTATCATCGTCATGGAAACACCAGATCCTGCTTCCATTTCGTCTCGCACCTCAATTAATCAATGTCCAGACCTTGTTTACATTATCAACTTCACTACTGGCAGAAGACTCCCCTCTTTCAGCACTGTCCTGCACGCACATCATTCCTTATTAATTATTTCGTATGACAGCAATCTTATATTTTTTCCTCATCATTACTGTTTTTCTTTCCCAATTTCATCTGGGACCCTTCGTGCAATAATTTTTTTCATTATTCTAGCATTGGATGCATTTTACGTATTGATTGAAAACTATTTAAGGTAGCTATTTGCTTAGTATTTAAACTTGATCATTTAGTAAAATATCGCGTGCGACTACAGCTTATTTCAATAAACCTGAAACGACACGATGTATAAATAATGTCGAGCTATGTTAATTTTGAACAGTACTATTATCAATACTCATTAAACCACAAGCCCTAACGAAGTTGAGGAGACTTCACTTTATTAATACCGATCCACCCGAAACCGCCTCTGGTTCTATGATATAAACGCAATGTTTAGTCATCTAAATTTAAACCTTCCACCAAAATATGAGTATTTGTGTTCCAAACATCAACTTAATAATCCTTTTTACGATAGGCACAAGGCCTGAAATTAAGAGGAGGGAGTAGTCGATTGCATTGACCCCAGTACTCTAGCAGCCTCGGTGGAATTTGAACTCAAAAAGTAGCGGACACCAGCTTAATAGTGACAGATATTTTACTAAAGTTTTCATTATTTTCAAAACTAATCGAAATAAAGGCTGTGTTTTTCAACAGAAATATTCTAACAAAAGGTTTGTTTGACATCATAATCATTGTTTTAACGTCCATTTTTGCCCCATGCTTGCATGGATCAGACGGAGTTCATAGAAGCAGGTTTTCTAGTTGAATGCCCTTCATATAATTAACCCTCTCCTGTTTCTATCAAGTTGATGTTTGTCCATGGCTGGACATGTTTCTATACGATAGTGATGCTCATTTACAACTATCGTAATCTTTTTTTATATATATTCAGGCTTATTCCCCATTTTTGGACAGTGGATGTTAAATGATGGGGTAGTCACAAGACACACCTGACATTCCATTAATTTCCGAGCCCCGTCCTATGCTCAGGTCAAGGCATAGAACGCAACCCCCAATATCACCAGCAGGGCCCGACACCATATGCTGGTTTACCCCCGCCGCATCCTGCTGGTTCCATACCCCTTTGAGCAACCTTGATTCTCTCATCCATCCACAAACACTCTCCAAGCTTTCCTATCATTTATAAACTCCCTTGCCTCTCTCTCACTCCAACATCTCTAACCACCACCAAAGCTTTCCTCACTCTATCCATCCACACAAACCGAGGCCTGCCTCTGGATCTGCTGCCTACCACTTCTACCTTCACCACCCTTCTTACCATCTGCTCCTCATCCATCGTCTCCATGTGGCCAAACCACCTCAACATTCCTCTAGCCATTCTGGTACATAGATTTTCTCTCATTCCTGCTGGGAATTCCTGAGACAGCTTGCTGAGTGCCACGGACCAAATCTGTGGTTGGTACATTAGAGCAAAGAAACAGGCCTAGAAGGCCTGGAAAAGTGGGGGTAGCAGGAGACTGAATCAGATAGGCAAAAGGGAAGCTAGGAGACAGGTATATATAGCCAAGGGAGTAGCAGAAGTTTACTAATGCTCAATGACATGAGGACCAAAGAACTGAAGTATTTTGGATTGTAAGACAGTATGTGAGAGAAAACAGTGATGTCATAGAGAAATGTGTCCGCATGGATGATGGTATGGTGCCCTTGCGTTTAATGATTCTGCAAAGAAAGAGGCTTGGAGATGCCATTATGAAAGATTACTGAATGTGGAGAATGAATGGGAGGAGGAGAGTCTGCCAAAGGTTGACCCAATTGAGGGACCAGCTACCCGAATCGACAGTACCCTGGTAGATAAAGCAATTAACGATATGAAGACAAGAAAAGCACCTGACCCATCAGGAATCACTGCTGAGATGCTTAAAATATTGTGTGGTGTGGGTTATGGTCTTGTCACTCACATCTTAAATCTGGTAGTTCACGAAGGAATCATACCCAATGACTGGTGTAGCAGCACCATAGTCAACTGTTATAAAGGTAATGGTGATGCTTTAGACAGAAATAACTACAGGGTATCAAATTATTGGATCAGGTGATGAAAGTTACAGAGAGGGTCATAACCTAACTAATTAGGGAGAGAGTTAGCCTAGATGAGATGCAGTTTGGTTTTGTGCCAGGGAAAAGCACCACTGATGCTATATTTCTGGTCAGGCAACTGCAGGAGAAATATCTAGCCAAAGATAAACCTCTGTACTTGGCTTTTGTTGACTTGGAGAAAGCCTTTGACAGGGTCCCCCAATCCCTTATCTGGTGGTCAGTGCGGAAACTGGGGATAGACGAGTGGTTGGTAAGAGGTGTACAAGCCCTGTGCAAGGATGCAGTCAGTAAGTATAGTGAAGAATTTTGGGTAGAAGTAGGGGTTCACCAAGGATCAGTTCTCATCCTCCTTCTTATTCATTATAGTCCACCAGACAATAACAGGAACTCAAGACAGGCTGTTAGCTCCTCTATGCTGATGAACTTGCTCTAATAACCAAGTCACTGCCAGAACTAGAGATGAAGTTTAAGGTGTGGAAGCAAGGTCTAGAATCGAAGGGCCTTAGGGTTAACCTAGCAAAAACCAAAGTCTTAGGAAGTAGGAAGGCTACCAAATCACAAACCCCTTCAGGTAGATGGCCCTGCTTGATCTGTAGAAAAGGCATGGGTTGAAACTTCACACGATGTACCTGGTGTAAGCTATGGACACATAAAAGGTGCAACAATATCAAAGGAAGGTTACCTGGGAAGATGTTTTTTTTTTTTGTGTGTGTGGCAGATGCACAGGGGCAATAAACACTGAAGAAGTACAGAAAACAGATTTCATCACATGCCAAGGGGAAAAACTAGATGTAGTTGATAACTTCTGCTCCCTAGGCGACCAAGTCTGTAGTGGGGGTGGCTGCTCTGAGAGTGTAGTGGCTAGAATAAGAATAGCCTGGGCAAAGTTTAGAGAGCTCCTACTTCTGCTGGCAACTAAAGGCCTCTCGCTCAGGATGAAAGGTAGAATGTATAATGCATGTGTGTAAACTGCCATGTTACATGGCAGTGAAGCATGGGCCATGACTGCTTAGGACATGCGTAGGGTTGAAAGAAATTAAGCTAGTATGCTTTGCTGGATGTGTAATGTCAGTGTGCATACACGACGACTTGTAAGTGCCCTGAGAGAAAAGTTGGACATAAGAAGCATCAAATGTGGTGTGCAAGAGAGACGACTGTGCTGGTATTGTCGTGTTACGTATGGATGAGGTCAACTGTGTGAGGAAGTGCCACACCCTGACTGTGCAAGGAACCTGTGGAAGAGGTAAACCCAGGAAGACATGGGAGTCAATCGTGTGGGCCTGGCATCGATTGCATTTGGATAGTGGTTTTTACGTGTCACCGGCATGGGAGCCAGTCAGTGGGTACTGGCATCGGCCATGTTCGGATGGTACTTTTTATGTACCACAGGCATGGGGGCCAGTCAGGCAGTCCTGTTATCGATTGTGTTCGGATAGTGCTTTTTACATGCCACCGGCACAGGAAAGGAATCAGTCAGTGGGGTACTGGCATCAGCCATGTTCGGATAGTGCTTTTTACATGCCGATGTATATATATGTTTGTCCCTCTAGCATTGCCTGACAACTGATGTTGGTGTGTTTACATCCCTGTAACCTAGCAGTTCAGCAAAAAGAGACCCATAGAATAAGTCCTGGGGTTGATTTGTTTCGACTAAAGGCGGTGCTCCAGCATAGCCACAGTCAAATGACTGAAACAAATAAAAAGTGTGTGACATTGTTTTGCTTTCAGGATGTGAGTCCACCAAGTTGAAGGTCAGACATGAGCAGTAAGCGTGGCTATTTAAATGTTGACCCCGATTATGAAGATGTGAGCGAGCAGCAAAATAAGAAGCAGCGACTTATAGAGAAGGACGGTGAGTACAGTTTGTTTTAACCCCTTTCACAGACATATTTCATTGGGACCACGTACTCAGTCCACCCCACCACCATTACAGGTTGTTGTCGACTTATGACCACAATTGGTTCCGACTGACTGGTTGTAAGTAGATTTGGTCCTAAGATAGCCTATAGGTCTACATAACTTTGTTTTATATTTTTACATTCTTAAGGTATATTCTCAGGTAAAAGTTAGATTCACTTGTGCCCTGCCTTTCATACAATTAAACATGGCATATCCATCATCATCATCGTTTAACGTCCGTTTTCCATGCTAGCATGGGTTGGATGATTTGACTGAGGACTGGTGAACCGGATGGCTGCACCAGGCTCCAATCTGATTTGGCAGAGTTTCTACAGCTGGATGCCCTTCCTAACGCCAACCACTCCGAGAGTGTAGTGGATGCTTCTACGTGCCACTGACACGAGGGCCAGTCAGGTGGTACTGGCAACGGCCACGCTCAAAATGGTGTTTTTTACGTGCCAGCAGCACTGGCAATGACCTCACTTGAATGTTTTTTTATGTGCCAGTAAGGCGACACGGGTAACAATCATGTTCAAATGGTGCTATTTACATGCCACTGGCACGAAAGCCAGACAGCTGCTCTGGCAATGATCACGCTCAGACGGTGCTGTTAGTGCTCCACTGGCACAAGTGCCACTCATCGAATTTATTTCAATTACGATTTCGATTTCACTTGCCCCAACAGGTCTTCGCAAGCAAAGTTTAGTGTCCAGTGGAGGAGAGGTTGGCATGGGTGCCAGTCGTCGAATTTGGTTCAATCGTACCAAACTCATTTCCTTCCATCCTTCATAGTTCTTCCACATCCTACACTAATGTACTACATCTTACACCAACTTCAGTCTACTGTTTGACTGAGGACTGGTGAACCAGATGGCTACACCAGGCTCCAATCTGATCTGGCAGAGTTTCTACAGCTGGATATCCTTCCTTATACCAACCACTCCGAGAGTACAGTGGGTGCTTTTACGTGCCATCGGCACGAGGGCCAGTCACACGGTACTGGCAACGGCCACGCTCAGAAATCCTGCATCTGATGTAATAGTTTCCCCTAATGATTACATGTAGTGTCCCCATGTCCTAATAGATTTATATTTAAAAATTTTCCCCAAGCCTTATGACTCATTAGACTGCTTACATGGTTTCCATGGCTTACATGTGACTAAGATCATAGCATTTCTCCTGAACAGTATGCCAGTATGTTGCAGGGTTTGAGGCCAGCAATTTTTTATTGTTGCAGGAGGGAACAAGTTGGTTACATTTATCTCAGTATTTGACTTACCTTATTTTATTGATCCCTTAAAGGGATGATGACCGCAGTAGAATTTAAAACCCGAAAGTAAAGAGAAAGAAGGAATGCAGCTAAGCAAATTTCCAATGTGCTGGCATTTCTGCCATTTCGTCCTTTTGGTTTTGAATTTTGGTACAAGGCCTGAAATTTCGGAGAAGAGTATAAGTTGATTGCATTGACCCCAGTGTGTAACCGGTACTTATTTTATCAACCCTGAAAGGATGAAAGGCAAAGTTGACCTTGGTGGAATTTGGACTCGGAACTTGAAGATGGATGAAATACCACTAAGCATTTCCCCCGGTGTGCTAAGGATTCTGCCAGCTTACCATCTTCCTGTGGGTGTATACTTTTCTACTCTAGGCACAAGGTCCAAAACTTTGGGGGGATGGGGCCTGTTGATTAGATCGACCCCAGTACTCAAATGGTACTTAATTTATCGATCCCAAAAGGATGAAAGGCAATGTCGACCTTGGTGGAATTTGAACTCAGAACATAAAAAAGACAGACGAAATACCGCTAAGCATTTTGCCTGGCATGCTAACGATTCTGCCATCTCGCTGCCTTTTCCTTTGGATGTATATTACACACTTGACATTACTGATATCCTCCTCAGTAAATCTTTTGTGATGGTCTGACCAAAGACTTGAGTGGATTTTGTAGACAGAAACTGACAGAAGCCTGCATGTGTGTGTTACTGTCTCTTTGCCTTGACATCACATGATGTAAGCAAGTATCCCTGTCATTCAAACAGTATTTTTCATTTCCGGTGCTCCTTGAGAACATGTCTAGTCATGGGGAATTATTACTTTACTGGGAAACTGGTGAGAGTTGGTGACAGGAAAAGCATCCAGCTATAGAAAATCTGCCCTGACTAATGCAAGCATGTAAAAGAGGATATTAAAATGATGGTAATGAGGGTGGTAGGAGTAGAAATGGTGATGTGTCTATATATGAAACTTATATATTTACAGCGAAAGCTGAAACCATCCAGAAGATTGAAAAGATAATTCAGAAACAGATTACTATTGAGATTAAAGAGAAAGAAAATGAACTGAATATTATTGACCAGGTAAGTCAAAATCACTGCATGTAATGATAACTGTTTAACTTGTTTCAGTCATTTGACTGCGGCCATGCTGGAGCACGGCCTTTAGTCGAGCAAATCGACCCCAGGACTTATTCTTTGTAAGCCTAGTACTTATTCTATTGGTCTCTTTTACCAAACTGCTAAGTTACGGGGGGGCGCAAACACACCAGCATTGGTTGTCAAGTGATGTTGGGGGGACAAACACAGACATGCAAACACACACGTATACATATATACGACGGGCTTCTTTCAGTTTCCGTCTACCAAATCTACTCACAAGGCTTTGGTCAGCCCAAGGCTATAGTAGAAGACACTTGCTCAAGGTGCCACGCAGTGGGAATGAACCCGGATCCATGTGGTTGGTAAGCAAGCTACTTACCACACAGCCACTCCTGCGTCTGATGTTGATAATGCTTTTGATCAAGGCATGAATTTCATTACATCCGATGTTGCTTTCATTGGAAATCTGATCTGTCTTTTACCTGATTAAAATATATCAACGTGGATTACACAAATCTGATGTTAATGATTTTGGTTGTATCGCTGGGCTTTGAAAATGCTGTTGCATTGATTTGGTGCTGACTCATTTGTGCCAGCTGAGTGGATTGGAGCAACCTGAAGTTAAGTGTCTTGTCTAATGATACAATGTACCTCTTGGACCAGGGATTGAACCCACAACATTATGAAAGAGAGACTCAGTTGCTTAACCACTGCGCCATCAGATAATGGTTTGTGTGTTTAGTTGTAACTTCTAGGAAAATGGATTTGTGTAAAAATCTCCGTCCATTTTCTCCACCCCCTATCCTTGGAAGGGTTGTTGGGGTAGAGTCTTCAGGCACCCATTCCATAGGGTCCTATCAAAAGCAACCATCGTTACACTTTCCGGTTGAGTTCCCAACTGTATCTATGGATGTTATCCATCTCATTCTTGGTTGCTCCCTTAGGTCTTCTTGCTGATTGGTTTCCTGTGGCATTCTAATCATGTGTGAAGGCGCAATGGCCCAGTGATTAGGGTAGCGGACTCGTGGTCATAGGATTGCGGTTTCGATTCCCAGACTGGGCGTTGTGAGTGTTTATTGAGCGAAAACACCTAAAGCTCTACGAGGTTCTGGCAGGGGATGGTGGCGAACTCTGCTGTACTCTTTCACCACAACTTTCTCTCACTCTTTCTTCCTGTTTCTGCTGAATCTGTAATTCAAAGGGCCAGCCTTGTTAGACTTTGTGGTGACGCTGAATCTCCCCGAGAACTATGTTAAGAGTACACATGTCTGTGGAGTGCTCAGCCACTTGCACATTAATTTCACAAGCAGGCTGTTCCGTTGATCGGATTAACTGGAACCCTCGACGTCGTAAGCAATGGAGTGCTTATCATATGTCCATATTACAGGCTCAGTCTAGAGGGACTCCCTGATCTCTAAGCTACACACCCTTTTGAGTACTGTTACTCGAGAAATCCTTCAGAGGAACTCCAATTCGGCCACTTGTCTTTTGGATATTACCCAACATTCATGGTCATCCATGAGGACAAGCGCAGAAGCCAAATTTAAGATAGTAAGTTTGGCTTTTTGTACCAATGTACCCTCTTCTGAGGATCAAATGCTGGAAATGGCACTGGTGTATTACTGGGCCAGTAACAGCAGTTCTAGCATCTGTTATCCATTCAGCCTCCTGTCTCCCATCTCTTGTGAATATGACCCTGACGTACATAAATTTCTCCACTTATTTCTTGTAATGCTTCATAAACATGCAGAGTGCACACGGGAAAATTTTCTTTAGAGGACAAATGTCTCATTGCAACATGTATAGAAATATGAATTATAAGTTAATAGTTAAGATTTAAATGTGAATGATGTAAGATTCTTTGAGAAAAAGGAAGAGCAGCAGTCTTTCTGATTAGACTTAAACATGTGCTTGAGTCAAGCGAAATCGTAGTTGTGGCCGATGCCAGTGTTGCCTGACTGGCACCCGTGCCAGTGGCATGTAGAAAAGCACCATTCGTGTGTGGTCGATACCAGTGCTTCCTGTCTGGCTCCCATGCTGGTAGCACATAAAAAGCACCATTTGAGCATGGTAGATGCCAGTGCTGCCTGATTGGCCTCAGCACTGGTAGCATGTAAAAAGCACCCACTACACACTCAGAGTGGTTGGTGTTAGGAAGGGCATCCAGCTGTAGAAACACAGCCAGATCAGATTGGAGCCTGGTGCAGCCTCCTGGCTTGCTAGTCTTCAGTCAAACCGTCCAACCCATGCCAGCATGGAAAGTGGACGTTAAACAATGATGCTGATGTGTTTGTCTTTGAATATTAGTAGAATAGCCTTACTTTATCTAAAAATGTAATTGAAGAAAAAAAGCAATTAAAATGTGGTGTGTATAATGAAACTCAGGTGTTTTTACATGCTGATGCCCTGTAGATAGCACCAGTGCTGGTGTCACATAGAAACCACCCAATACATTCTGTAAAGTGACTGGTGTTAGGAAGGGCATCAGGCTATAGAAACCAAACGAAAACAGACAATTGTGGCCTATTGCAGCTTGCTAGCTCCTGTCCAGTTGTCCAACCCATGTCACCCTAGAAAATGGACATTAAATTATGATAATCTAATTATCCAATGTTTTTTTAAATTATAACACCTTTGTAATTTCATTTTTGTATATATTTCACTTTTTAGCATTTTATGTTTTTTTTTTTTTTTTGCAGTCCATCTATCAAACTCGTCACCTGCTGGATCGGCTCAGGGCATGTCTTGTTGCTAATTATTACTCAAATGATTCCATAGGAAATCTCCCACAGGTAAATACACACCTTTTGAAACTGAACTCTCTCCTTTCATATACCTTCAGCTATATTTGTCTCTATTATCAATGCAAGTTCTTCATTACGATCTAAGAGACATGGTTAAGAACCTTATTTTGCAACCACATAGTTCCGGTTTTAAGCCCACTGCATAGCACCTGGGGCCCAGTTTTGATGGAAACTGTGCAGAAGTGTCGTGTATGCATGTGTGTTCCTGCATCAGTGTTTGTGTATGCTGGTATAAATTCCCAAAGAACTTGCTTTAACCCTCTGCCTGACCAAAGTATTCTTTCATAAGTTTGCCCTAAACATCCCTGCTTGTTTTCAGGCTTTTAATTAGCCCTTCTTTCTTGAAACACTCCGTCGGTTATGACGATGAGGGTCCCAGTCGATCCGATCAAGGGAACAGCCTGCTCGTGAAATTAACGTGCAAGTGGCTGAGCACTCCACAGACACGTGTACCCTTAACATAATCCTCAGGGAGATTCAGCATGACACAATGTGACAAGGCTGGCCCTTTGAAATACAGGTACTACTCATTTTTGCCAGCTGAGTGGACTGGAGCAACGGGAAATGAAGTGTCTTGCTCAAGGACACAACGCGTCGCTGGGAATTGAACTCACGACCTTACAATCGTGAGCCAAATGCCCTAACCACTAAGCCATGCACCCTCACCTTGTTTCAACCTTCTGAATAATATAAAGATTTCCTTTCACAAGTCTTGAGTTATTCTGATGGTTGCAAAAAGAAAAAAAGAAATGGAAATCATTATCATTATCGTTTAACATCCGCTTTCCATGCTAGCATGGGTTGGATGATTTGACTGAGGACTGGTGAACCAGAAGGCTGCACCAGGCTCCAATCTGATCTGGCAGAGTTTCTACAGCTGGATGCCCTTCCTAACGCCAACCACTCCGAGAGTGCATCATATATAATGCATAGACATCAATGAAATATATCCTGTGGATTACGTGATACAGGGAAAGGTGAAGGGTTAAGAGAAAGTGATATAGCTTAAGCTACACTCAGATATTCAATAAAAACGATCAAGGGACATTGATGAAGTGTGTACCAGGTAGA
Source organism: Octopus bimaculoides (assembly GCF_001194135.2). Taxonomy (NCBI): domain Eukaryota; kingdom Metazoa; phylum Mollusca; class Cephalopoda; order Octopoda; family Octopodidae; genus Octopus; species Octopus bimaculoides. The sequence continues at coordinate 105,844,794 of NC_068986.1, forward strand.
GTTTTGTCTCTTTCTACATCTATCATCATCATCATCATTTAACGTCTTTTGTCCATGCTGGAATGGGTTGGACAGTTTGACCAGGGCTGGTAAGCTGGAAAGCTGCACCGGACTCCACTCCGATTTGGCCTAGTTTTATATGGCTGGATGCCCTTCCTAACACCAACCACTCCAAGAGTGTAATGGGTGCTTTTATGTGCCATAGGCACAGATGCCATTTACGTGACACCAGTATCTGCCACAGCTGCAAATTTACTCAGGTTGATGGGTCTTCTTCTCAAGCACGGCATATCGCCAAAGGCCTCGGTCATTGTCTTTGGCATTATGTTGTACTTAAGAAGAAGACCCATCTTCTCGAGACCCATTATTGATAAAGACCGAAGCACTGGGGTTGATATAGGTGACTAAAACATTGCAAGATGCTGCTTCAGCATGACCGCAAACCAGTAAAAGAATAAGGTCCCTGTTGATAAATGATAGACATCATATATATATATATATATATATATATATATACACACACATACATAAAGGCAGTGAGCTGGCAGACAAAATGCTTAGCGGTATTTCGCCTGTAGATACGTTCCGAGTTCAAACTCCGCCGAGGTCGACTTTACCTTTCATCCTTTCGGGGTCGATAAAATAAGTGCCGCCTTTAGTTGAACAAATTGACCCCAGGACTTATTCCTTGTGAGCCTAGTGCTTATTCTGTTGGTCCCTTTTGTCGAACTGTTAAGTTATGGGGGACGTAAACACCCCAACATCTGTTCTCAAGCAAAGGTGGGACTCACACACACATGCACATGACAGGCTTCTTTCAGTTTCCATCTACCAAATCCAATTAAGGCTTTGATTGGGCCGAGGCTATAGTAAAAGACAGTAAATGCCACACAGTGGGACTGAACCTGGAACCACGTGGTTGGGATGCAAGCTTCTTATCACAGGCAGCCATAATATATTGTTGTTCTTTTTATTTGTTCAGAAACCCTATAGCAGTGCTGTACCATCGATTCACCCGGCAGTGAAAAAGTACCTTGGCAAGAAACCCAGTTATTCAAATGAGCAGTGGCTGGAGAAGAGCCAATGGCAGGGAACAAGTGATTCATCAACTGGCTTGCAGTCCACAAATAGTTCTGGGAATTGCTCACAGAGCTCTGTCACTGTTGTCGAGACTGGTGATGAGTTGGGCCAAAAGGTAAGAGAACAAGAAAAAAAAAATCCACTGTTTGCTTCTGTGTGTCTGTAGAGAGAGAGAGAGAGAGAAGCCCGCCGTATATATGTATATATAGAGAGAGAGAAGAGAGAGATGACTTACTGTGATATATCTCATATCCTTTGAATTTGGTTCATGATGTAATTGAATAACTAGATTTGTATTTTCAATGAGAGAACAGAGCAGAGAATGAATCAAGATAAGATTGAGTTGATCTTGGTGGCACTCCATGAGTTGGATGGTCTGACAGGATCCAATGGACTCAAAGACTGCATTGTGCTCCAGTATTTGTCTTGGAATGGTTTCTATGGCCGGATGCCCTTCATATCACCAACCACTTTACAGCATGTACAACATGCTTTTCCATGCCACAAGTATTAGTGAGGTTGCCATGCAGCTTACAGGACTATGAACTCCAAGATCAGCAGCTTTATGTCACGAGTCAAGGGGTTAAAATATGACAGAGGGTAAGGGGGCCACAGCAGAAGAGATTTATTGCTTTAGAAGGGCCGCAATGCAACTCACAATTTAGAAGAGAGGTTAGTGGGTAATCAAAGTGGGGCTGATAAGAGATACAACTAGTGATGATGGGGGTGTCTGTGTGAACCCCTCATGGTATGAGGTGAGCAGATGTGAATGAGGGCAGAAGAATTGGAAGAGTGTATGGAGAGAAAACTAGGTGTCATTTAATTTCACAGCTTAATCTCAGTAAATCATCATCATCATCGTTTAACGTCCGCTTTCCATGCTAGCATGGGTTGGACGATTTGACTGAGGACTGGCGAATCAGATGGCTACACCAGGCTCCAAATCTGATTTGGCAGAGTTTCTACAGCTGGGTGCCCTTCCTAACGCCAACCACTCCAAGAGTGTAGTGGGTGCTTTTACGTGCCACCGGCACAAGGGCCAGTCGGGTGCTACTGGCAACGGCCACGCTCAAAAAAGTGTTTTTTATGTGCCACCTGCACGGGAGCCAGTCCAGAGGCATTGACAACGACCTCGCTCGAATGATTTTCTAATGTGCCACCAGCACAAGTGCTAGAAGGCGACGCTGGTAACGATTACGCTCAAATAGTGCCATTTACGGGCCACTAGCACGGAAGCCAGACAACTGCTATGGCAATGAACACGCTCGGACAGCCTCCTTAAGTTGTTGATTAACCTCGGCTCTATCCTGGTCATTCCTGTGGTCTTGAATAACCTTTGGTCAATCCTGATCAAGCTGATCTATAATTAAAGGTATTCTGACCATGACCATCCCACATTTTTTTTTTTTTTTTAAACTAGGACCACTTTATCAAAAGTTACCTTTTTTTATTTTTGACGATGGGCTGTGATTTGACAAAGATTTACTGCTATTTTTAGCAGGTTAAGTGACCACATAAAGGCTCTCTTGTTGACTCGTGTCTTCCTGAGTTGTTCAAGATGTAATACAGGGTTACCCAAAAGTAGGTTTACAGCTATCATGTAGGCACTTTAAATTTCTTTTAAAACATTTTATTAAATTTAAATTTCTATCTTACAACCATATTCTTTATGCACATCTTAAACAGACAATGTTTAGTCTCTCAGATGCTCAAAATGTCCTCTTTCAACATTGCAACATTCTTCAAACCTCTTCAGAATTCTCTGACACACAGTGCGGCACAAATTCCAATCTCCATCAATTTCAGTGAATGCATCAGAAATGTAATCTTTTAAGTCATTTACTGTTTAGGGATTCTGCTCATAAACCTTGTTCTTTACAACAATCCTGCCCAAAAAAGAAATCCACTTTAGTATTCACTTTCTTTGCTCTTGGTTTAAATTGTTTCCCATGGCTCACACTTTACCGTTCCTGTAAAAAAAAAAAAATTACAAACTGAAAAGGGAGCTTGACAAAATTAACTAAATTAGCATAGAGTAATAGTTTCATATTTTTTTATAATTAAGATCTAAACTGTTAATATATGAATGCGAAAGAGATAGTTGAATAACTGTAAACCTACTTTTGGGCCACCCTGTATTTGCCAGAATCATTAGCAGGTAGGACAA
>NC_068986.1:105848297-105854514 GCF_001194135.2 Octopus bimaculoides
TTCTGGCTGAGTTCAATTACTGCCAAAGTCAACCTTGCTTTTTATCCTCTCGGGGTTGATAAAATAATGGAATCGAAAAACTGCTGGCCTTGTGCCAAACTTTGAAGTAAAAATACCTTTTCTTTTTTTTTTGTACCATCTGATATTATTTTTTTTATATTTTAACACAGAAATCTGATTCATTGACCAAATTGGAACCAGAAGTCAGTTCTGGCCGAGCTTCTCGCTTCCGTGTAAAGAAAAAACTCATTGTTGGAAATATATCCAAGTAAGATGTATTTTTGTTCATTTTTAAAGGCACAGCAGCTCTCATCATCATCATCATTATTTAACGTCCACTTTCCATGCTGGCATGGGTTGGACAGTTTGAATGAGGACTGGCAGGCCAGGAGGCTGCACCAAGCTCCAATCTGATCTGGCAAGGTTTCTACTGCAGGATGCCCCTCCTAATGTCAACCACTCCAAGAGTGTAATGGGTACTTTTTACATGCCACCGGTGCTGGGGCCAGTCAGGCGGCACTGGCATCGACCACACTCGAATGGTGCTTTTTACGTGCCATATAATTTAACTTTTAGCATTCAGATTACTCTATCGGATGTAATTTCTATTTATTCACATTCATCATCATCATCATCATCATCGTTTAACGACCGCTTTCCATGCTAGCATAGGTTGAACGATTTGACTGAGGACTGGCGAACCGGATGGCTGCACCAGGCTCCAATCTGATTTGGCAGAGTTTCTACAGCTGGATGCCCTTCCTAATGCTAACCACTCCGAGAGTGTAGTGGGTGCTTTTACGTGCCACCGGCACGAAGGCCAGTCAGGCAGTACTGGCAATGGCCATGCTCAAAATGGTGTATTTTACGTGCCACCTGCACAGGAGTCAGTCCAGCGGCACTGGCAATGATCTCGCTCGAATGTCTTTACACATGCCACCAGCACAAGTACCAGGAAGGCGACGCTGGGCACAGGTGCCATTATGATTTCGCTTTCACTTGCCCCAACAGGTCTTCGCAAGTCAAGTTTAATGTCCAATGAAGGAGACGACTTTGTTTTGAATTAATGTTGCATTATCTTGTATCTAAGATTTCGGTGTTGTGATAGTTTAATTTTAGAATGACATTGTAGAGTAGGTGTGAGATGCTGGATCTGGCTGGTTTGGAACAAAAAACAGAATATTTGAGTCATATATGACTGGTTTAAATGCTAAAGAGTTTAGCTACTATATCCAGCATCTTCTGCAGTGTATCTTCAATACATCTAACTTCCATTAACATCACCATGTGTTTTCTCCATCACAGGCACCCTATATAAATCCATTAGCATTTAAACCACCCAAATCCGGTCCAAATATTCTACATGTTTTTTGCTCAAACCATCCAGATTAGGCTTCTCAGACCTAGTCTGCAATGTCCTCATACAAATAAACAATCCCCTCATTAATGATTTAGTTGAAGCTAAGTGGCTGGGGGTTGATGTAATTGCCTTGCACCTTCCCCCAAAATTTCAGGCCTTGTACTTATAGTAAAAAGGATTATTATTATTATTATTAAGGCGCGCGAGCTGGCAGAATTGTTAGCACGCTGGGCAAAATGCTTAGCGGTATTTCGTCTGTCTTCACTTTCTGAGTTCAAATTCCGCTGGGGTCAACTTTGCCTTTTATTCTTTCAGTATTGATAAATTAAGTACCAGTAATGCACTGGGATTGATGTAATTGACTTAATCCCTTGCCCCAAATTTGAGGTCTTGTGCTTCCTGTAGAAAGGATTATTATTATTATCATTATTATTATTAGGTTCATTCCACCGGATCGCCGTGAAGAAAGTGATCCCTCTACTCACAAATGGCTTATCTATGTCCGAGGCACCAAAGAAGAACCCAACATTAACCATTTTGTCAAGAAAGTTTGGTTTTTCCTGCATCCAAGTTACCGTCCTAATGATTTAGTTGAAGTTGTGTAAGTGACGTTTTTGTTGTTTTAATATGCTTTCTTCCCCTTCATCATCATCATCATAATAATAATGTTCAATGTTCCATGCTTCCATGTACGGAAGCAGGTTCTCTATGGCCCGATTGCCTTTCCTGCTGCCAACACTTCACCTGTTTCCAAGGAAGTTAATATTTACCCATAGCCAGAATGCTCACAATTTAACCGGTGGTACTGTAAGGGGACCAGCATGTCAAAGAGTAGACCAATTATCTCGTCTGTGCATCAGAAAAGGTGATTAAAAGAAGATGAGGTAGGATTTGCACTCTGACCTCGTAAAAACCCTCACCAGCAACGACTACCCAAACATACCCATGGAGGCTGTTGCCTGAGCGGTGCAAAGGTGTCATCCATCAGGAGTAGGAAATTGCCAACAAGCGGTGGATGCAGCAATGTGCTGTTCCAGTGCATACCCCTCCCCACTACTACTACTGCATGGCCAGACATGTTTTCACAGAGGATTGCAAATAAATGACATTCATTTACAGCAATCACATGATGCCATGACAGCGAGACACAAACACACACATACACTCGTCTTTATATTCTTTTATTTCTTTTATTTTTGTTTGTCATTTAACTGCGGCTATGCTGGAGCACCACCATTTGTCAAACAAATCGACTCTAGGACTCATTCTTTGTAAGCCTAGCACCCATTCTAACAGTCTCCCTTGCTGAACTGCCAAGTCACGGGGATGCAAACGCACCAACATCTGTTGTCGAGCAATGGGTGTGGGGAGAAAAACACAGACCCACAAGCAAATATATATATATACATATGTATGTATATATATATATATATACATACATATACATATATACATATATTTATGTATATATATACACACACACATAGAGTGCTTTGTCTTATTAAAGGGAACACTGCCTAGCGAAGGCTCAACAAGTACGATTCATATTGGATTATTGCTGCCATATAAGGAACACTCCTGCTGCTACATGCATATAAGCATCCTAGACTGTTTCTGAAAGCTCGTTAGCATTGATTACTCAACTCCAAATTACAAACCTTAATCCTCAAATATACTCTCCTCTCATGGTAAGACAGGAATAAACTTTGTGGTGGGATTTTCGCAGTTGGAAGAAACATCCTGTTGCTACTCACTCCCTGTTTTTTTTTAATGTGACCTCTTATTTGAAGCTATATGTCTCCTTTGTTGCTTTCTTCAGACATCCTCCCTTTCACCTTTCTCGGCGTGGCTGGGGTGAGTTTCCTGTTCGGGTCCAGTTGCATTTTCACGACCAAAGAAACAAGCGGGTTGATATAATTCATCATCTAAAGGTAAGCGTATTAATCCTTTTGTCACCATATTTCTGCTGGAATACGTTGGTTTCGTTTCATTTAATTTAGAAAATATTGAAGAATTTTTAAGCCTGTGTTTGCAACACAGATTAACCCTATTCCCCTCCGGCTCTCATTACATCCTATTCCTTACAGGAGGGTGGGGATCATATTAACCTCTCTCTCCTATTAATCAAGTGATTAATTCTTACATTGAAAGCGCGTGAACACCATAACTAGAATGGTATATACAGAGGTCTTGAAAGAACAGCTGTTTTTTGAAATGATCCAACTGTAAAATATATTAAAAAATACTCTAATACATCATCATTTAACGTCTGTTTTTCCATGCTGGCATGGGTTGGGTGGATTGGCAGGATCTGACAAGCCATAGTGGTGTCAGGCCCAAATGTCAGCTTTAGCATGATTTTTGCATATATCGTCATCATCCTCATTTAACAAAGTTTGACAAAGAAGGTCGGAGGGGAGGGGCTCTAACCTGCACTAAGGATCCTGAATGGCCTCTGCAGGTAGCTGTGGAGGTCATTTGGGAAACATCTTTTGCAAGGTGATTGACCCCTTCCCTGAAGACACGTTTCGCTTCCTGTTGAAGCACCTCGACCTAGCACCATCAAGGTGCTTGTGTGAGGCATTGAGCCTGGTCGGGTATCAGCAGGCAAGAAAATAGTGGTAAAAAAAAAGTTAAGGGGTCTTAGTGCCTTGCGTTGTAAGGGTATACAACACAGTTTTTGAAAAATGTAAGAGGTTTAGTGCCTCATTTTTAAGGACCTTGTGTCCAAATGAACAAAAGTAAGACATTTATAACCTCAATTTGTTTAAAAACAAAAGGACAATGTTTCTGGGAAGCAGCGATCAGCAGGCGTCGTCTGCCTTCCCTCACCAATTTCATTTATTAATTTTTTTCATCCATTTCATCTTGTTCTGTATCCAGCCTGCAGCTACTTCTATGTGTGGCCTTTATGGCCAATTCTATGAAATCACGTAGCTTGCTTACCAACCACATGGTTCTGGGTTCAGTCCCACTGCGTAGCATCTTGGCCAAGTGTCTTCTATTATAGCCTCGGGCCGACCAAAGCCTTATGAGTGGATTTGGTAGACGGAAACTGAAAGAAGCCTGTCGTATATATTGCATATGTTTGTGTGTCTGTGTTTGTTTCCCTACCATCGCTTGATAACTGATGTCAGTGTGTTTATGTCCCCGTAACTTAGCAGTTCAGCAAAAGGGATTGATAGAATAAGTACTAGGCTTCTCGAGTCGATTTGTTCGACTAGGGGCAGTGCTCCAGCATGGCTGCAGTCAAATGACTGAAACAAATAATAATAATAATAATTAAGGGATTATGTACAATCTACGTGACCCCCCCCCCTCATCACCACTTCATGTAAAAACCTGGTTAACATAAGTATTCCAATAACCAGAGGATGATCAGGTATACTTCCACAAATGAGAAAACAGAGCGCTTCATGAATCCAAAGTATTATCAGTAGGCATGTTATGAGCCTCACAGACTGAACTATAGTTAATTCAATTGAGGAAAAGACACATCAGATCAATGTTACGGTTGTTTCCATAAAGGAAAGTTGTTTGTTCCATCCCACTTGTCAAGTAATACATGCTATACATGCAATATATATAACAACAATGCTAATTGTTTACTTTATCATTTAATGTCAGTGTTCTATGCTAGCATGGGTGGGATGGTACCACAAACGCCGGCCTGGCCAAAACCTGTACTGGTCTTCTGTGACTGTTTTGGCAGGACTTTTACAGCTGGATGCTCTTAATACCAACCACTCAGCAGAGTGTACTTTGTGCTTTTTACGTGGCACAAGCACAGGCGAGGTCAGTTTTGGCAAGGTTTTTACAGCCGGATGCCCTTCTGAACACCAACCACTTTACAGTGTGGACTAGATGCTTTTAAGTGGCACCTGCCCTGACAGGGTCACCGAGTACCTTGCAAGACAAAAACTTTTAAGAGGAGAGAAGATACACACACATATATATATATATATAAACATAATTAAGGGATCAGCAAGCATTTGCTTCACCATATACCGAAGTTCAGAAATAGCAGCTTAAAAAAGCTGAGACTCCACCAGATAGCTGCTATTTCTGAACTTCGGTATATGGTGAAGCAAATGCTTGCTGATCCCTTAATTATGTTTATAAATGTATGGGAACTTTTAAATAAGTTCTCCACCGATAATGGTGCTTACATACCGAAGGGCTTGGTAAAAATTATTAATTGTTGATTTATTAATATATTAATAAATTGATAAATCTTTACCCTTTTAATTTGTAATAATTATATATATATATATATATATATATATATATTAAAAATTTCAGTAGTATAATATATAATATACTAGCTGACCACGTGCCGTCAACAATGATGGTCAATTGTAGAATTTTATATATAAACAAGGTACATATCAATTACACATACAAACATTCACATCCCTGTGTATATATATATTTAACATTTTTTCTTATTTTTTTGCTCTCTTTCTAGCTTGATCGAACATATACAGGTCTGCAGACATTCGGTGCTGAAACGGTGAGTATAACATTGGTTCTTTTTCTTTTTTGTTTTCCTTTTAGTCTTTGCTTTTCTTTAGTATTCTTTCTCATGCATAGGTATATGGTTATAAATATAGATGTGTGAGCATGTGTATATTCTGTTATTCTTTTAGTCATTTGACTGTGGCCATGCTGGAGCACCGCCTTTAGTCGGACAAATCAATCTCAGGACTTATTCTTTGTAAGCCTAGTACTTATTGTGTCGGTCGTTTTTGCTGAACCGCTAAGTTACGGAGACGTAGACACACCAGCATTGGTTGTTGAGCAATGGTGGAGGGACAATCACTGACACTCAAATATATATATATATATATATATATA
>NC_068986.1:105854775-105862090 GCF_001194135.2 Octopus bimaculoides
AAAGATGATTGCAGTACGCACGTTTCATGCTACTCCATTTATTTAAGTAATGCGAGCATAGACTTGGCTATGTCAAGATGGATTTTTATATATTCTTCCTCCCACTTGGATTTGAAAATGTTGCCACAATTATAATATGTCTATTCTACTGTGATTTTCTGCATTTTCCTGCAGCTGAAGATTGCTCTGCATATTGCACTTAATGTAATGCTCGCATTACTTAAATAAATGGAGTAGCATGAAACGTGCGTACTGCAATCATCTTTGAAATCCGTGTTGCTTATTTTGATTATATATATATATATATATATATATATATATATATAAAATAAAGAACCAGTTAGTTAAGTACTGGGTGTGATTTAATTGACTATACTTAACCGTCAAAATTAGTGGCTTTAATGAATTCCCTCTTCCTTTATCTTACTTTCTCACTTCTTTTCCTCTCCTTTCCAACTGAGGCATCCATGTATCTACTCTACAGCCAGACCCCCTATATCTGCCCTCTCTATACCTTAAATTTCTCATCAACTGGCACAAAACCACACCCTGTCAATACTACTCCCTACCTTCTTAGTTGAGGCGTTTTGTCTTGTAAGGTACTTGGTGATTCTGTTGGTGATGGGACCATGTAAAAAAAAAAAACACCCTACACACTCTGTAAAGCGGTTGCTGTTAGGAAGTGCCCTTAGAACCTATTCTGAAACAGACGAGTGGAGTCTGGTGCCGCCTTCCATTTTGCCAGCTCCTGTCAGACCGTCCAACCCACACTAGCATGGAAAACGGATGTTCGATGGTGATGATGACCAACTAAGTATTTGGTGTGACTTAATTGACTGTAGTTAGCTTTCGAAATTTACGGCCTCTGTGAATTATCTACATGTGTTCCCTGTTGATATAACTAATCCCCTTTATGTGTCTTGTTTTATACAGACGGTCGAAATTGAAATTGAGAAAGGAAGACCATCTGAGAATGATTCACCAGTTACAACATCTACATCATCTAATGTCTCTTGCGCAACTAAAACTCAAGCCCCTGTTGCGGGAACCCAATCCCAAGATTCTGGTGAAAGGACCCAAGATTCCAGACTGAACTCTAATGGTGTCACATCATCATCTCCAAGTGAAATAGTTTCTGCTGTAAACCCCAAAGTTGCAACAGAAAAGGAAAACACGACTGTTAGCGAATTAAAGAAGGAACTAGTGTTGGATTCCTCGAATGTCAAAAATGGTGTGTTGCCCAGTGATACAACAAAATCGCCAAGTAAATTGAAAGTATACAAATTAACCGTTGGTAGTTCCTCGTCAACAGTTAACGAAGTCCCTCTGTGTTTACTGCCAGAAAACTCTGAGAGTTTTTCTCTTGCCAACAGCACCTCTACTCCATTGATCACATCTGCAGTTTCTGGCAGTGATGCAAAAGTGACATGCACAGCAGCAACACCACCAATAATAACAACAGCAGCAGCAGCAGCGATGACTATAACAGCAGCATCACCAGTGATAACAAAAACTGCTACACCAGAGACAACAATAATTGCATCACCGGCAGCATCATTAACAACAACAACAGCAACATCATTTACAACTATAACACCAGCACCAGCACCAGTTGCAACAATAACACCTGTGACGTTGGCTACAACAACAACAACAACAGCCACAAATCTAACAAAACCTGTTATTTCTTGTAATACTACCCTTCCTTATTTTGTCACGTTGACCTCACTTCCCAGCTCTAAGCTACCAATTCCTGTTGCTGCTGTTCCCGTCGCTGTGTCCAAACAAAAATTTGCTGCTGTTGCATCGACGACGACAACAACAACAGCAAGTTCCACCAGTATTGTTGGATCGACAGCAACAACTGCCACAATAACAACAGCAGCCTCTGTATTGCCTGCTACCGCTATTTTAGCACCAAAACCTGCGAATCTTCAAGGAGCAGCACCGGTTCCTATGAAGGTTCAAAACTTGCAGAACCTTCCTCTCAACACTCTGCTGAAGTGTCTCAACAACCAAGGTAAAGTGCTCTTAATGTCACAACCTCTAGTTGGTAAATCAACGACATGTCTGCCCGCGAGTGCTTTAGTCTCGTCACAAACTAATACTGCATCTCCAGTCTCTGCAACAGTTACAAGTTTGCTTCACAGCAACTCATCGTCTGTCACCACAACAACATCAAGCACCAAACCTCCTATAACTATTTCAAAACCTTTCCTAACGAATGATGCTATTAAGAAGGTCCCCAATAACATTGATGTTCGATCACTTGATAGTAGTAGTGGTGCTACTAAAACATACACAATTCAATTGGGTTCAGCTTCTAATTTACCAGAAGTTTCTGGGCAGAATGATTCTGTCTTAAAAGATAAAGCTAATCCCAAAAAAGAAAACACACCAGTTATCTCCCCATTCCGAGTAACTTCAAAAGGTTTGATTTCCATTCCAAGCAGCACAGTTGGGGTGTGTTGGTCATCACCTGTCACTGTTCAGTCTTCACTTTCACAAATAAATAAGCCAAATCCAGTTGCTTCTCATACCTTGCTCAGTATGGGTTCATTGTCTCAATCCAACGTTTTGCCAACGTCTCTCATGTCCCTGTCTTCTAAAGTGCCAACCACAACAAATACTTCTGTAATATTATTATCCTCTTCACCAGTCAACAAGAACACTTCCCTTCTTGCTGCTAGCTCACCTGTAAAGAAAACTATAACTCAACCAGGGATTTTCATTCCGACTGTGACACCTGGTGTCGTTCGACCCCTTGTCAGCGAAATCAAAAGTACACCAGGCAAATCTTCCCTTTTGCTTCTCAGTTCAACAACGAGTGGCCTAAATAAGGGACCTATTGTGACAGGTAACAAAATTCTTCAAAGCTCTCCTTCTGTTATGAACAGTGTTTCAGTTTCAAATACTTCTGGTACGACCACCCCCATACAACCTTTCATCTTGAGCTCCAGTAATTCTTCAATCAGTCCTGCTGCTACACGTCTTCCTCTGATGTCACAGAGCACTCCAGTGATAAATGTCGGTATGCAAAATGTGAAAACTCTAGCGAGATCTGGAGAATGGCGACAGCCAGTTAGGTGTAATCTAGTGACTAGTAGTTCTACACTTCAAACATTGCCTTCAACTTTCAGCACAGGGAAACAAACCTATGTGTTAACAACCACACGAAATAAGGGTCTGTCTCTGTTACCTTCACATCTCTTCTTGAAACCCAATACAGAAACGAAACCAGATGCCTGTCAGTCACTTCTTACAAAATCTTCAACTTCCAACATGAACACTACCCAGCCTGTTTTGTCTGGCATTGGGTCAACACCTAATACTGTGGCTACCACATCTGGTAGTTTATTGAACACACCTAGACCTATGCTGTTGCTTAAGAATCCAAACAAGACTGCAATGATTGTTACACCTGTTAATAACTCTACCATGCCAACAGGTAGAATTTGGCCATCTGCATCGGTTGCAGAGAAACCTGCCAACAGTAATATTACAAGCAGCCAAGAAGGGGCAGGCACCAATGTTTCTCTTCAGGTACAATATTCAAATGGTAATCTGGTCCTGGCCCCACCATCTGGCTTTGGTAACAACAGCTTATCACAGAAAGTGCTTCTTAAAGTAATACCGTCCACTTCAACATGTAACCCATCTTCTGTAAGTAGTTTACCAAAGAGCAGTAACGGAACTGTCTCGCTCAGCACTGTAACTACAACTGTTAGCTCTACCACCTTTCCCAAAACAACATCTGTGATTACCAAACAGGTGAGACCAACTGTATGTGAGAAAAAGATCCATGGTTACAATAAAGCCAAAAAAATCCAACCAGTTAATATCTCAGTTCCTTCAATCAAGTAAGAATTTCCCATTATTTTTCAATTATGTTTTTTATTTGTTATGTTTTTATTTAAGCAGGTACATGTGCGGTTAAGAAGTAGGAACCTTGCTACTTACTTCCCAACCTTGTGGTCTTGGGTTCAGTCCCATTGTGTGGCACCTTCAGTTTAGTGTACTGGAGTCCCAGACCACAATCAAAGCCTTCTGATTAAATTTAGTTGGCAAAGACTGAACGAAACATCTGTGTGTGTGTGTGTGTGTGTGAGTTGTTGGTGTTGGGAAGGGCATCTCCAGCTTTAGAATCCCTACCTAAACGGATGCAGCAGCCTAGGATAGTTTTTCTACCTGGCTGGCTTCTGTCAGCTGCATGGAAGATGTTACATGAAGGACATGATCTTGGTAGTGGTTGGTTCATCATGAAATGACTTCAGTACCTAACTTTGATCAAGTAGGAAAGGCACTTTTCATTTTCCTAACAGCTTTAACTAAAATCTCTTGTGTGGTGGAAGAGGCTACAAAAGTCTCGAGACAGATGCTTTCCTCTTTGGTTAAATCACCATCAAATTTTCCAAGTTTCACTCGAAAGGGATGCTGAACAGGGAGAAAAAAAGTGGCTTCCTTTAGTGAGTTTGTTAAAAGGTGGGTGACTGTGGTGAAAATGGTTAAGAGTCTATGGAAGTGTTCTGTGTTTGTATCTGTGGGTCAGAGAACAACAGTTGAGAAGAGGTCAGGATATCTTGTCTCTGTGGAGTTCTTTAACTGATCCTAGTTGGAGATCGTCTTCTCTCAATCCAAAAGATTGTACCATCTATATATTTCTATACTACACATGCGCAGGAGTGGCTGTGTGGTAAGTAGCTTGCTTACCAACCACATGGTTCCGGGTTCATTCCCACTGCGTGGCATCTTGGGCAAGTTTTTTTCTACTATAGTCTCTGGCCGACCAAAGCCTTGTCAGTGGATTTGGTAGACGGAAAACTGAAAGAAGCCCGTCATATATATGTGTTTGTCCCCCCAACTTCGCTTGACAATTAATGCTGGTGTATTTACATTCCCGTAACTTAGCTGTTCGGCAAAAGAGACCAATAGAATAAGTACTAGGCTTCCAAAGAATAAGTCCTGGGGTCGATTTGCTCGACTAAAGGCAGTGCTCCAGCATGGCCGCAGTCAAATGACTGAAACAAGTAAAAGAGTAAAGAGTATGCTCTGTTATCATATCCATCTTCTGTAAATTTGCTCACTTTATAGAATGTGTCTCTGTACTGTTATCTTCCTCTTATACCCCTCTGGCAAATAAAAGAAATTATCATCTCATTATTTTCCATTCTATTTGTTTTTTGTTTTACTTATTTAGCTTCAATGCATTAACCGACATGATGTCAGTCATCCGAGCTGTAGTCCGTCTGCACCCACTGGTCAGTGAAGGTGTTGACCGTTCTCTACATCCATATGCAACGGATACTGTTGAACAATGGCTGTCTTGGAATATAGGCAAGAGAAGGGCATCAGAAGTAAGATAACACTTTTGTTGGTTGTTTTTTTTTTCTTCTTTTCTCTTATTACTAAGAATCTTCTTTGTGATCATAGAATTTGAAGCAGAAGTTTTGTAGAAGGATGTCAGTCCTACCAACATTATAGATTTGGAAATGGTCACTTAGTAATTATCCTTTTGTATTTTGGTATAACTGGAAAACTAGATTGGTGGATTGCTTGTGGTCATTCACCTGATCACCTGATTGTAATAGGTCAGCTTGAGTAGAGCTGTCTGGGTGTTATATAACAGCGCTACTTAAACGTTTTTTATTCATGACCCTACTTTTCATCACGGGATTTTTCATGACCCCAGCTATTGAATATGAAATAAAACATACAAATAAATACATAAATCATTAATTTTTTTTGCTGAACAATATACATATAAAAAAAATGGAGTTATATTATTTGTCAAAATAAAAGTGGTTTTAGGATTTGTGCATTTGTGAAATTACATATAAACTGAAATTCAAAACTGTTTTGAATATAATTTTCGTGATCCCAACATTTCGCTTTGCAGCCCCATTTGTTGTTGCGACCCATAGTTTAAGAAGTGCAGTTATATGACAATAACTCTTTTTACAATTACTTAAGTATAATTTTTTGGGTATTAATTAGTATAAGGCGAGCTGGCAGAATCATTAGCACACTGGGCAAAAATGCTTGGCAGTATTTCGTCTGCTGCTACGTTCTGAGTTCAAATTCTGCCGAAGTTGATTTTGCCTTTCATTCTTTTGGGGTCGATTAAATAAGTACCATTTGTGCACTGGGGTTGATGTAATTGACTCAATCCCTTTGTCTGTCCTTGTTTGTCTCCTCTATGTTTAGCCCCTTGTGGGCAATAAAGAAATAAATATTTAGTGGCATTTTGTCTGTCTTCATGTTCTTTGTTCAAATTCTGCCTGGCTGTCCAGCCTTTGTCTTTTTCTGTCCAAAGAGGTTTTTAAACAAGATAATCTACAACTTTATGTAAAAACAAATTATTTCGTGTTCTCTCAAAGTTTCTAAATTCATATGACATTAACAATATCCCTTAACAATTATGACATTTAACGGTCGTGGCATGAACATGGCTTCTGAAATTGAGAAATGCAAAGGGTTGCTTTGGTCTAGTGGTAGAACATTTGTCATGTTTACAAAAGATGTTGTTTCGAGTCCTGTGAGCAGCCTTTGACTTCTCTCCGAAAAGGTTTTTTTTTATCAACATGCTATTATTTATAATTTTATCGTATTCAAGTTCTACCATTAAAAATATGTATTTTAAAATTATTTTTATAAAATTTTGTGAAACATTTTTGTCCTAATATTTTTTTTTCTCATTTTCTTTGAAATCAGTGGCAGAGAGCATCTTCTGTAAAGAATTATATCCTGAAGCTATTATCAGGATCAGCATCAACAAACTTCAGTGCTGCCGATGTGTGGAGTACCAAACAGATATTTTCTTGGTGCCGCTTGCATGCCTACACGCCACACCATCTTGGTAAGCTATGCTGCAATATTATAACCATGTCCTAATTTTTCTTGAAAAATCTATCGTTTACCTATTTCAGTCATTGGTGCAGGAGTGGCTGTGTGGTAAGTAGCTTGCTTACAAACCACATGGTTCCGGGTTCATTCCCACTGCGTGATACCTTGGGCAAGTGTCTTCTACTATAGCCTCGGGCCGACCAAAACCTTGTGAGTGGATTTGGTAGACGGAAACTGAAAGAAGCCCGTCGTATATATGTATATATATATGTTTGTGTGTCTGTGTTTGTCCCAACAGCATCGCTTGACAACCGATAGTGGTATGTTTACATCCCCGTAACTTAGCGGTTCGGCAAAAGAGACCGATAGAATAAGTACTAGGCTTCCAAAGAATAAGTCCTGGGGTCGATTTACTCGACTAAAAGGCGGTGCTCCAGCATGGCTGCAGTCAAATGACTGAAACAAAGAAATG
>NC_068986.1:105862344-105862644 GCF_001194135.2 Octopus bimaculoides
TCGTCTCCAGCTGGCTATACGACACAATCTGTGTCCTTACATTTTCAAAGGACACAGATCGTGTTGTATAGCCAACTGGAGACGATGTCTCCTGGGGCTAAATTGCAGCAATATTCGTCCTAAACCAGGACTGCCATGTTAAATTGGCAAACTTGCAAAGACCTGTTGGGGCAAGCGAAAGCGAAATTGTGATGGCACCTGTGCCCAGCATCGCCTTCCTGGCACGTGTAAAGACATTCGAGTGAGATCGTTGCCAGTGCCTCCGAACTGGCTCCTGTGCATGTGGCATGTAAAATACAC
>NC_068986.1:105862654-105870644 GCF_001194135.2 Octopus bimaculoides
ACTGGCCTTCATGCCGTTGGCACATAAAAGCACCCACTACACTCTCAGAGTGGTTGGCATTAGGAAGGGCATCCAGCTGTAGAAACTCTGCCAAATCAGATTGGAGCCTGGTGTAGCCATCTGGTTTCACCAGTCCTCAGTCAAATCGTCCAACCCATGATGATACTGTTGCTGAATATCTCATGCTGTGAGATTTAAAAATAGTAATTTTCTAGTTATTGTATGTCTGTACTGGCAAGTTCCCTGTGTTTAAAATGTGATGAATGCTTCCGCTTCAGTGATTTCTCCTGTGTCTCTTGTTTAGAAAAACAACTCCAGCAGTTACAGTCGAGTAGCAAGTCTTTTAGTGAAGCTTCTTGTATGCTGCAGCCATTGAGTAGCTTCACTCCAATGGAGACGATAGAGAAGAGACTTGAGCAGTTGGAGGATTCAGGACAGTCTTTATGTAATGAAAATTTCTTAACAGTTGATGTAATATCAAGAGGTAATTTAAAGTTTTGAGTTTATTTTCAAAATTCTTTGGTAGTTTTTTTTTCTTTTTAGTCTGATCAATTTAGTTTTTATTCTTTTTTTTATTTTATTTTTCCTTAATAGGTCTTCCAAAGGTGAAGATAAAAAAGGAAGTTGATGTTGATCCTGTAACTTCTTCTGAAGATTATAAATATTTGCCCTCGCCTGATGCTTCCAATTTTGTTCACGAAACAGCTAGACAAGTAAAACTGAATTTTTATTTACCTTTTTGTGTCTTTTAATAAAGATTCCAATCTTTTCCTCTCCTTCAACCTTGAAATATTCATCTTGCAGATATTCACATCATACTTAATTAATATATTCCTATTTTGATCATAAATAGATTATAGATCTAGTTTGTGGAGGCGCAATGGCCCAGTGGTTAGGGCAGCGGACTCGCGGTTTCGATTCCCAGACAGAGCGTTGTGAGTGTTTATTGAGCGAAAACACCTAAAGCTCCACGAGGCTCTGGCAGGGGATGGTGGTGAACCCTGCTGTACTCTTTCACCACAACTTTCTCTCACTCTTACTTCCTGTTTCTGTTGTGCCTGTAATTCAAAGGGTCAGCCTTGTCACACTGTGTCACGCTGAATATCCCCGAGAACTACGTTACGGGTACACGTGTCTGTGGAGTGCTCAGCCACTTGCACGTTAATTTCACGAGCAGGCTGTTCTGTTGATCATATCAACTGGAACCCTCAACGTCGTAAGCAACGGAGTGCCAACAACAACAACAATAGATCTAGTTTATGCAACCAAAGCAGTATTTAATTAGAATATGTATGACAAATGATCGAGGTCTTTGGCAATATGCAGTCCCTCCGCCGAGGTTGACTTTGTGTTTCACCCTCTTGGGGTCGATAAATTAAGTACCAATTGAATACTGGGGTCGATCTAATCGACTGGCCCCATCCCCAAGAAATTTGGGCCTTGAGAAGCAAGATCCATCAAGCTGAGTAAAATTGTATCTGTGGAAGATACTGGTGTCACACAATTGGCACCCGTGCCGGTGACATGTAAAAGCACCCACTGCATTCTCAGAGTGGTTGGCATTAGGAAGTGCAGCCAACTGTAGAAACCATGCCAAATCAGACTGGAGTCTGGTGCAGCCCCTCAGCTTATCAGCCCTGGCCAAACCACCCAACCCATGCCAGCATGGACAATGGACGTTAAATGAGGATATATCAGACTTCATGTATCATGCTTGATATAAGTATATGCATTAAATATGCTACACATATTAAAGGTTCCTCCCAAAGGTGTCGGGAAGGGCATACAGCTTTAAAAAAGTGCCTTAATAACATATTTGTCCAACCTGTACCACCATGGAAAGACGTTTGAATGTGTGCAATTTAAAATTATCTTCTCCACTCTGTTGGGTGGTTGGTGTTAGGAAGGGCATCCAGCTTTAAAAATCCTGCCAAAACAGTCACCAAAGTCTGGTGCAGGCTTCTGCCTGCCTGGTTCTTGTACTGCCCCACCCATGCCAGCATGGAAGGTGGATGTTAAACGGTGATGAAGATATTTTATTAATTGTACGAAATATTCCCTCTTAAGACGAATAATCTTTTCAGTTCTTGCCTGAATTGCAGAAACGAACGCTGGCTGGAGGCTGGTTATTGTGGAGAGAACATAAAGACGCATTCATACTCATACAAACTCTTGTATGCAGACACAATCTCATGTACATACAGTCTCATATTCATAAACACACTCATATACACATGCATTCTTACTGTTTTTCTGATTGCCATATCGTTTTTATCCCTCAGGTGGGTGTGCAGTTTAAACCAACAAAGATAGAAGAAAATATCTACAGCTCCTCTTGTGAATTGATGATATATTCCGTATGTACTTGCATATTATTATTATTATTATTATTATTATTATTATTATTATTATTATTATTATTATTATTATTACAAATGTGGCGAGCTGGCAGAACCGTTAGCACGCTGGACAAAATGCTTAGCGGCATTTTGCCTGTCGCTACGTTCTAAGTTCAAATTCCACCGAAGTCGACTTTGCCTTTCATCCTTTCGGGGTCAATAAAATAAGTACCAGTTGTGTACTGGGTCGATCTAATCGATTCATCCCCACCTCCCCCCAAGCTGCCCTTGTGGCAAAAATTTGAAATATTTATTATTGTTTTTGTTCTTGTTTTCTAGTGTATGGAAAATATAATGTCTGACATTCTGAGGACAGCTTTTGCCTTGAAAAGTGAAGAAGGAAGGTAAAAATCATTATTTATTTATACACTTTTCTTCTGTCGACTTCTTAAAAGTTGTTCCATCTATCTCAGTCTCTGCCAAACATCAGGTCGGTAGGATCTGATTCTCTTCAAACTTAGAAGATTGTATTCAGCGAGGGAAGAAGTTCATTTTGATATCTTGCTTCTCACCTGTAAGCTGTTCTGTCTGTTGTAGCAGGTAGTGCCAATTGCATCCTGATCAAGCAGACCAATGGCATACAGAAAGCCAAATGGCTGGGTAAAATCCATAGATTTATAACAGCAGATAAATAATATGTCTGCTGAGCTGATGATCTTGCTGTGCACTTCAAAATGCTGTGCTTATTCATGTTGGATTCAGTGTAACAGTTCGTACTTGTGCTCTCTCCGTTCTCCATTTTTTGTACTGTCTGTAGATTCTGGACGTGCGTGCTAAGGTTGCCTTGGCCAGCGCATACCAATCACTGTTCCTCTCTGGAGATGTTTATCCCAAAAACAGTTACAAAGGTTATTAAAGCTTCTGTCTTATGATTGTCTGGAGACTGAGTAGGAGAAATGGCACCCCATGAATTGGACCCATGCTGGCACCACATAAAAGTACTTGTACACTGTAAAGTGGGTGGCGCTGGCATGGGCAGCCAGTCCTAGAAACCGTGTCAAAACAGATGATTGGAGCCTGGTGTAGCCGTTTGGTTTATTAGCTCTTGTCAAACCATCCAACCCATGCCAGCATGGAAAACAGATGTTAAATGAGGAGGATTGTCATAGTGTAAGGTGGTGGTCATCACTTATCATTTTAATGTCCACTTTCCTTTGTGTGCATCGGTCACACAATTTGTTGAGACAAATTTTCTCTAACTGGACGCCCTTCTGTCACCAACCCCCACATGTTCCCATGTAAAGTGTTATTTGCTCTTGGCCAAACATTGTTTACACTGAAGATTTGACACGAAGAACAAAGCTTGTGTGATTATGATGCTCATTTACAACTATTACAGTAATGTGAAGACGAGTAAAATACTAAATTCTTCGTTATTTAAAAAAAATTAATTGAAACAAAAGCAGTGTACATTATTTACAGTGGACGGATAGGTGTCCTAGTCTTGTTTGTTGCTATCACAACGTTTTGGCTGGTGTACTCTCCAGCCTTTATCAGGTGTTCTGGTGGAATTTTGAACCCAGCCCTTTATTTGACTAATGAGGTACACTATTCTCATTCCTAAGGTATGTTGTTGATATTACTTTCCTGTTGATATTACTTTTAAGTCCCTGCCTGGGATTTAACTTAGAATCCGGGTGTTAGTAGCCCGCGCTCTCATCCACTACACTATATGCCCATGGGCATATAGCGTACATAATTCCTCATGTCAAAAATATAGAATAAAAGCAGTGTATTTCAATGAAAATATGGTAACAAAAGGACTAAAGAGTCCTAGTAAGGCTACACTTCTCTGACAGAAAAACTATTTCTCTTTGCAAATTTTGCTTGAAGTATAAGGTGTGATGTGTTAGGTCTAAAAGCAACAGTTATATCCTTATAAAAGAGTACTTTAATGCAATCACTTTCGTATCTCCTTCTTTTACGACAGGTATCCAACAGAGCTTTCCTTGCAAGATATCCACAAAGCATTGACTAGTATACCAGCTTGTGACTTCTTGACCAATTCTAATCTCGGTCTTGTTGTAGACTCCGACCACACTCAACCTTCAGTTGACCACAATAAAGAGAAACATGGTATTACCTGAACAGATTCTTAGCTTCAATGCAACAACCATATTTGAAAGAAAGCATTCAGCAGGAGGGTGGTGGACCCCTGCTCATGTCTTCGCCTAAAGTTTTATTTTCCTAGTCTTAAAGTGCAAACTAAATGATGGTCTTCTTGTGTCACAGAAATATATAATATTATGTTATATTATATTATATTATACAATACAAGTAGTATTTCCTTGCATGAAGAATAGACTAGCTCGATTTCCATTCGTTCTTATATTCAACTGAGTAAATGAGACTGAGGAAGTAGAAGCTTCAGGAACGGGGTATGGTGGGGGAATTTCTTGAAGAAAATTTCTGGAGTTCTAGCTTAATTTACGTTACCTCAGGGAGGAGACACTTGTGTGAGTGTGAGTGTGAGAGAGAGATTGAAGCAGATGGTGGTGGTGTTGATGATAGAGCAGGGAAAAAGGACTCTTGAGCTTGAAAAAATAAATATATATATGTATATATATATATATATATAGCCGACTTAAATGCAGGGATTAAGTGTTGGGCTATTTGCAAACCTGAATTAATGGTTGGTAATACTTGAGATGGTACTTACGCGTGAACAATATGAATATGACTTCTAAAATGTTCATTTGTTTTTCCCACATGTCTAACAGTGTTTATATGTTATTGAGCTATATGATTCAATATATGTCGTTGTAGCTATAGACATTGACATTCCATCTCAGGTGCGGGCATGCTGTACTCAGTTTTAACCCCTTTCTCGAGTTGTTCCCATTTTAGAGATGCTTAAGTCGAGTTGATTGGCTGCACGAAGCAGATCAACTCTATATAGACCCTAGACATTTCTTTGTCTCCCTCATGTCAGTACGTAGGAAATATTTGGAAATCTGTGTAGAATTACGTTGAACGTATGAGATTAGTGATTGATTATTACAAATATGTGTTGTATGATAGGTTTGCATTGATTTAAGTTTCTGTGTAAATAGGTGTGACAAAAGTGTGGAAACCTGTTTTGTGATTTGTGTTGGAATATGTGAAAATATTCCAAGATTCTCCATTTAATAAAATACAACCAGAATGCTGCAGATGTTATATGTTAATTTGCTTGTGTATCTGAACAACTGTCTTGTGTTTTATAGTATAACATTAATATGGGGCAACATTCCACCACACACATACACATATATTTAATGCACACATGTGCACAGCCATATACATACATACATACACACATGTATCTATGTATGTGTATATATATATATATATATATATATATATATATATATATATATATGCATGCACACACACACACACACATTTATACACATGATTCTGTGTATTTATATGAAGTGAATATTGTTTTGAGGATTGTATATCACCAATGAGTATGTCTAAAACAGAGAAACGTACCTATTTCTAACATTTAATGCTTACACTAAATTCAGACCCTTTCATTTTATGCATCACTGCTCAAATAAAACTTAAAACTTGTCATTGAACTTCCACCTGGGATTGAACCTTAAATCTAAGGTTTCCAAATGACTCTACTGTAGCTATTAGACACTAATAACTCTTGATCCCGACTTTAGATATTATCTGTAGTTTACCTGTTGTATGGCGAGTATTATAGAGTAAGAAGTAAGCTTCTGTGTTTGATTCCTGATTTCAGCTAAATCAATGCATTTCCACTAATAATAGTGGTGAAGAAGTCATGAACATCATTTAGTCCCAGACATCTCCCTGATAAATTTGTGGCCTTCTGTCTCCTGGGTAAAACTATGCTTGGCCTTGATCCACTCTTTCAGGTGGACATATATAGACATATACATATTTGTATACATGTGTTTGTTTCGAGTTCAAATTCCGCTAAAGTTGACTTTGCTTTTCATCCCTTTCCTGGGAGTTGATAAAATAAGTACCAGTTGATTACTGGGGTCAGTGTAATCCCTGAAATTGCTGGCCTTGTGCCAAAATTTGTAACCAATATATTCATGTATATACATACATATACAGATATACAAACACACACACACACACACATACATCTTGACTTGGCTTCGTGAGTGAAGATTTACGGTGGGGTTTGTCCATAACTGTTGCAGGTTTGTTGGTGCCCAACAAGTCTGTTTCAGAGCAAACGGGCACAGCCAGAGAGGGCTGCGTGAGAAGATAGGCTGATCAGGGCTGGTTGTAATGTCCTTGTTTTTCCTCCTTTTTTTCTCTTGTCTGCAAGCATGGTCCTGTAAGATATCTTCAAAGGAGAGAAGCTGACTGAATGACTTGAAACATTTAAATTTCTAGCATTTGGCTATCAATTGAAAACCCCATTTAGAAGAAGGGCTGGGGGTACAGTTATGATTTTTCATCCTCCAGTGGATTAAAACAACTGTTTGTAAGACACTTGTGTATATTCAATGAACCTTATTTCTCTCTCTAGAAACAAACAAAATAAAAAAAAATGAAATAAATAAACAGTTGGCCTTGTATCAAATCAAAAGAAAATACATGAAATCTTTTAATAACCACAACACAGCAGTTTATTTACTGCCTGCACTGAAAGACCCTCCCCCCTACCCCAAATGCTTGTTATTAATGTGATATTTATGTGTGTAAGTGTGAATGTGTATATTTGTGTTCAGCATGCAATATCCTTACTTTGAAAGCAAGTATCTGTTCCCACACAGTTCAGAATTTTCACCCCCCCCAATAACTAAACTGATATTTTTCAACTACGGCACCTAATAAAAAAATAAAAAAAGTGAAAATAAAGTTGGTATAGTTATTAATTTCTAATGACTTTTTGGTTATTTCTTTTTAATTACATTTTTCAGTTGTTACACTGTGGTCATGATGGAGCATCGATTTGAAGAAGTTTTAGTTGAATCGATCTCAGTACTTTTTTTTTTTTTTTTAATCCCAGTTCTTATCTTATCAGTTTCTTTTGATGCACTGATAAGTTACAAGGACACAAACACAGCAGCACCAGTTGTCAAATGGTAGCAGGGAACAAATACACACACACACACACACACACAATAGGTTTCTTTCAGTTTCCATCTACAAAATCCACTCTCAAGTTGGCTTGAGATTATAGTAGAAAACACTTCTGTAAAGTTCCATAAAGTGGGACTGAACCTGGAACCCTGTGGTTAGGAATATATATGCACACACATAGGTCTTTTGGTTTTCATCTACAAAATCTCACAAGGCTTTGGATGGCCCTACAATGTAGTAGACTAAATATGAATTGGTAGGTAGTCGATATATATATATATATATACATACACATTTAGGCTGACACAGTTTATATGTATATTCTTTTCTTTGTCGTTTGACTACGGCCATGCTGAAGCACCGCCTTTAGTCGAACAAATCGACCCCAGGACTTATTCTTTGTAAGCCTAGTACTTATTCTATTGGCCCCTTTTGCCGAACTGCAAAGTTACGGGGATGTAAACACCAGCATCGGTTGTCAAATGATGTCGGGCGGGTGAGGGGACAGACAGACAGACACACACACATAT
>NC_068986.1:105870744-105871736 GCF_001194135.2 Octopus bimaculoides
AAGCAAGCTACTTAGCACACAGCCACTCCTGTGCCTATATATATATATATTTATGTAGAAACACACACTCTCTCTCTCTCTCTCTCTGCACACACACACATGCGCGTGTATATATTTTTGCTGGATGAAATGCTTGGTGGTATTTTGCCTGTTGTTACATTTTGAGTTCAAATTCATCCTTTCAGGGTCGATAAATTAAGTACCAGTGAAACACTGAGGTTGATGTAATTGACTCGTCCTGCCCCCCAAGATTTCAGGCCTTGTGCTTCCAGTTGAAAGGATTATTATTATTATAGCTTCAGAATTTATCCTGGTTTACCACATTCTGAGTCCTCCAAGGTCGACAAAATATAGTACCAGTTAAGTACTCACTTCAAAATTGTTGGATTGTGCCGAACTGTCGCCTCCCCCAATAATTTGGAAGAATCATTAGTGTGCAATGATAGTTCCTAACATAGCACACTTGTTACAAAGCAGTGTTTAGACAAGGGGCCCAGCAAATTACCTCTCCATAGAATCGTTCATAACTTACCGACCCTCCCCACCCAGCTCACATCATATAAATTTACGAAACAATTAAAAAGTACAATTAATAAAAAAAAAAAATTCTTTGCTTTAAATAACAATAATTCCTTCGTTCTTTTGTGTCTTTACCACTTTTCAATAAGAAATATTGGAAGAAATATAAATAGGCGCAGGAGTGGCTGTGTGGTAAGTAGCTTGATTACCAACCACATGGTTCCTGGTTCAGTCTCAGATAACTTTGATATGTTTTGGCCAGTACAGGCCCAGGCCATGTCTAATTCAGTAGTAGCGCCACCTGGTGAAGTCTTTCAGTCATATATAGGGCACTATAGCCTACTCTAGCAAAGAGTATATATTAAAAAAAAAAAAAAAATGTTGATGGGCACCAGATTCTTTTGTTGTTAAAAAGTGGGGCACCGGAATTTTTTTTTTTTTAAAGTTGGACACCGGAAAAAGCGCTTGCGAAA
>NC_068986.1:105872209-105872673 GCF_001194135.2 Octopus bimaculoides
ATTTTTAAACTTCAAACTTCCTTTGTTTTCTATTTTGATAAATTCTCTCTGTTGAAAATTATATTTTTATATTTTAAATAATTTGCAATTTCAGGAAATATGTTTTTATATTAAATTTGTGTTTTCTACTCACGACTAGCTAGCGCGGACGCGCGAACTTTCGAGTAATAGATAGATAGATAGATAGAGAGAGAGACAGACAGACATATAGCTCGCTCCGGCCAGTCATGGTATTAGCTGTCAGTGGCCAAAGAATCGACAGGCCAGCAACAGGCATGCAGGCAGACAGGCAGACAGACAGATACTTCACTAGCAGGCAGTGAGCACTTTCATTTCTGACAGCTAATAGCATGATAGTGCCGAAATCTTTTAATTGACAATAAACCTATTTGTTAAATAAATGAATGTAAAAATATATGTTATTTTAAGCAAATATTTATGTATAAATTTCATAAGCGTCTATA
>NC_068986.1:105872683-105877291 GCF_001194135.2 Octopus bimaculoides
TATGTTATTTTAAGCAAATATTTATGTATAAATTTCATAAGCGTCTATAAGGTAAAGCCTGAAATATAAAGGGGTCCGCAAGTCAAAAAGTTTGAAAACCCTTGCGCTACAGCACAAATGCCCCCATCCCTGCTATGGACTACTGCGTAAATACAAGTGCCCTTCCTCCTTAATTATTATTATTTTTTTTTTATAGTGTACAGTTAAAGCGATTTTGGATTGTAGGTCGACCGAATACAAAGTTCCCTCATTCAGTCCTACGACGAAGGGATCTGTTTTAGACCTCCCTTCTTCATTATATACATAGATTCTATTTCGTATTTATCATCCCAGGTCATCGCTTGAATAACGTCATTAAACTATAGATAAGCGAAGAGGAGGTAACTGTTACTTGAGGTATTCATAGAAGCCACTTCCTAGTGTTTCTAATTAGAAGCGGCTTATTTGGACAGAAATAAAAGTAAGTCGTGTTTAATTTAATTTAATTTATTTTTTTACACTTGATCTATTCTTGTTTTATATAAAAGAAAAAACGAAAGTTAACTATAAAGTTGAGAAGGAATGGGAAATTTATATAAGTTTTATAAAGTAATCAAACTTTTGAACATTTTTAATTCGGTCTCCGAAGAGATTTAAGTTTACGAGAAACAGGAGAAGTTTTTCTATATTGGGAAAGAAAGAAAGGAAAGTAATGTTTTTGCGATAAGCTGAATCTAAAATTAATAAAGCAGGTATAGTTATATAATATATATATAGTAGGCAACGGCATTCCTCAGTACAAAACGGAAGGGACCACACTAGAAAAGATATAATTACATTGATTCTATTTACAAATAAACCATCATTTTTGCATTAATTGAATGGTGTTAATTACGGTTTTATGGTATATTTTATTGTCGTGAAACAGAACACCTTAGGATTTTTGTAGATATTAGGGAGAATTAAAACGTTGTGTAAATATTTCATGTGTTTGTTATTAAACTGATTTATCGTTTTATAATTATTTTATAAACAATAAAGCACCTGTTTTAAAATTCCTGTAGTCATTTGAGAATTTAGCGTGTCGTTTCTATAGTGACCCCTTTTCAGAAAAAAACTTTTGTCTGTGCATACACATAGTAAAGTTATATAGATATGTATATATATTCGTTGTGGAAATTTTTTTTTCTGTGGTTAGCTCGTATTCCCTCGTAACTTTCAGAAAAATCTGTAATTTCTAATGAAATTTTCTACAAAAACTTTTCAGGGTTTATAAATTAGGATTGTATCGGAACTTGATGTGAAAAGTAAAATAGTGAGCACACACACACACATACATACTGACACACATTACAAGTTTCTTTTCGAAATATGTTTCATTTTCTAGATATATGTGACGTATGTCTGTATGTGTAAGAAAACGCCATATTTGTTCTTTCATATTAAATTCCGATATAATCGTAATTTAAACACTCTGAAAGACATGAAAAAATTTCATGAAAAATGAGCCACTTTTCCTGAAAGTTATGAGGAAACAAAACCGACTCTTGTGAAGTTTCCGAAACTCCTCACCCCACTCTCGGAAAAATTTTATTATCACATATATTTCCGTATAATCAGACTCAACTGTGTATTTGTAGAAAATTTCATTAAAAAATAACCATTTTTCTGGAAGTTACGAGAAGACAAAGTCAGGGTGGGGCACATATGTAGGAATATCATAAACGGAATATGAAACCCGTTTGATATATAACACACACACACATATACGCGCAGGCATAGTTGCGTGAAATATTTAGTCGGGTATCTAGCGCGAGCCGGGTGCGAAATTTTTTTCCCCACGGGAGTTCCGGACCCCAGTAATGAACTCATTTGCATACAGCCAACCAATCAGACCTCACCTTGGCCTTGTTGTCAAGTTAACAAACACACTCTACCAAATAAACTCAAGACGAAGGACGGTCTTGCAAGTCGACCGATCGCCAAGTTATGCCTGATTTTAGAAGGAGACAAGTAATTAGATAGATTTGCATCTATACCTATAATCGGATTTTGTTAGGGCCCCATATGGTAAAGATGTGGAGGGGAAAAATGTGGGTAGAGGGTGATGTACTAGCAACCCTCTCCCCTTACTGTTTTACAAAATAAACACAAATAGCCACGCAGAGGCAGCCATGGTTGAAACAAGAAGAACAAACATTATTAAAAGAGAAAAGAAGCATGGTCATTCCTTTACCAAGTGACCTTATCTTATTGCCTGACAGGGTGAAAATGGTCAAACTTTAAACCTCTGACTTTTTAAAAACATTTTTCTGGAAAAAATGAAATAACTCCAGCAGTGCGGTTTAGGCAAGTGTATTATTGCGTCAACGTCAGAGTAACCTGTGAACATCGAAGGAAGAAATATTTACATATCATCATCGTTTAATGCCTGCTTTACATGGGTTGGACACTCCGAGAGTGTAGTGGGTGCTTTTACGTGCCACCGTCATGAGGGCCAGTCAGGTGGTACTGTAGTGTTTTTTATGTGCCACCTGCACAGGAGCCAGTCCAGCGGCACTGACAACAACCTCGCTCGAATGTTTTTTTCACGTGCCAGTAAGACAATGCTGGTAACGAGCACGTTCGAATGGTACTTTTTGTGTGCTGCCGGCACAGAAACCAGTCAGCTGCTCTGGCAGCGATCACACTCAGATGGTGCTGTTTGCACTCCACTGGCACGGGTGCCAGTCATCGAATTTGCGAATTTGATTTGACTTTGATTTCACTTGCCTCAACAAGTTTTCGCAAGCAGAGTTTAGTGTCCAATGAAAGAAAGGTACGCATATGTGGGCTGGTTACACCCCTGGCATAGGCCACGTATTATGGTCTCACTTGGCTTGCCGGGTCTTCTCACACACAACATATTTCCAAAGGTCTCAGTCGCTAGTCATTGCCTCGATGAGGCCTAATGTTTGAAGGTCATCCTTCACCACCTCATCCCAGGTCTTCCTGGGTCTACTTCTTCCACAGGTTCTCTCAACCGCTAGGATGTGGCACTTTTTCACACAGCTATCCTCATCCATTCTTGCCACATGATCATACCAGTGCAGTCGTCTCTCTTGCATACCACATCTGATGCTTCTTAGGTCTAACTTTTCTCTCAAGATACTTACACTCTGTCGAGTATGCACACTGATATTACACATCCATCAGAGCATACTGGCTTCATTCCCTGCGAGCTTACGCATGTCCTCAGCAGCTTACATATATTTATTTGTTTGCCTGACAGGTAGTTAGAAACAGTGGTACTTGTGATAGTGAAAGCTTTTTTTGGCAGTGACAAAAAGGTTGCTGTCTGCCAGTAGAGAGGGAAAGAGTAAGTTTTGATCGACTAAACTCTTCATGACTGTGGCCCACCATGGTGACTGCAGTCTTATAACTTTTTACAACAAATTTTCTTTAAAAAAACATCTTTAAATGACGGTCTGACCGTCTGCCAAGTAAATGGGAAGCAGTAATTGAAGTAGATGGTGAATATGCTCCAGAATAATCATTTAAAGATGTTTTTGATACATATTATAGTTTTTGTTGAATAAAATTTGTTGAAAAAAGCCGCAATAATTATGCACCAACCCAATATGTATATTAGTCTGACAGTCTGTTAAAGTCTGTCATACCGGCCATGATGAAATACCACAAGGTATAGAAAATACGTATTCGCCTTTATATTGAACACTCAATATTTCATCTATTCAATAAGACATTCAATACTTTATTTCATTGTACCATCCATTTTTATTTTATATTGTATATTATATTATATATTGTATATTCCATATTCTATATCCCACATTGGTTTTGCAGGAATATAAATAAAACATAAAAAAACAGACAGTGTTGGAACTCTTTTAAACAAAATAATATATTCCTCTATACACAATCATACAAAACCCCTTTTTTTGTATTTATTTTTACTCGCATATATATATATATATACATATATCGGCAGCAGCGTTTAATCGTGTGCCCGATAATTTATTTGGTTTCTTCTTGACCACTTCTTCCCCTCTGTCCTTATTTATGCCTCTGATGACTAATGAGGCCGATTGTTGCATGGAAGCATCTCTTGCAAAGTTCACAGGGGATCCGTGGTGGAGGCTTTGGTTGTTGCAGCCTCCATTTTCTTTCTTGTCGTTTCTCTTCCTCTGTCATTCAGCTTCAAAATGATTTATCACAATGGGGTTGGAATGATGCCAGCTTGGCCTGTCCTGATCTTCAATGTCCTAGGCTTTGGGATCAATTCCAGCCAGTTTTAGGCTTTGCTTCAGATGATCCTTGTATATATATATGTATATATATGGGAGAATATACAAATAATAACAACAGACGAGAGAGAAAAGCTGAACATTAGAAGCATCAGTTGTGGCGTGCAAGAGAGACGATTGCGCTGGTATGGACATGTGGTGAGAATGGAGGAGGATAGCTGCGTGAAAAAGTGCCACACCCTAACAGTTGAGGGAACCCGTGGAAGAGGTAGGCCCAGGAAGACCTGGGCTGAGGTGGTGAGGCAAGACCTTCGTACATTGGGCCTCACCGAGGCGATGACTACGGACCGAGACCTTTGGAAATGGGCTGTGCGTGAGAAGA
>NC_068986.1:105877400-105879394 GCF_001194135.2 Octopus bimaculoides
GTTGGCGTTAGGAAGGGCATCCAGCTGTAGAAACTCTGCCAAATCAGACTGGAGCCTGGTGTTGCCATCCGGTTTCACCAGTCCTCAGTCAAATCGTCCAACCCATGCTAGCATGGAAAGCGGACGTTAAACGATGATGATGATGATGAGGACAGGTGGTGTGAATAACAAAAGTATATATTAGTATGACGCTCGGGAATACGGAAAGTCTTTGACGTTTCGAGCTACGCTCTTCAACAGAAAGAATACGGAGACAAGGAGAAAAACACGGAGAAAAAAAATTGAATAGTGTTCAGTCAACGGTCAATCATGTTATGATTGACCATTATCGGCCATTATTATGATTGGCAAGGGATGGTGGCGAACTCTGCTGTACTCTTTCACCACAACTTTCTCTCACTCTTACTTCCTGTTTCTGTTGTACCTGCATTTCAAAAAAGAACCAGGCTTGTCACACAATGTGTCATGCTGAATCTCCCCAAGAACTATATTAAGGGTACACGTGTCTGTGGAGTACTCAGCCACTTACATGTTAATTTCATGAGCAGGCTGTTCCATCGATTGAATCAACTGGAACCCCCGTCGTCATAACTGACTGAGTGCCACAACAACGATACAGACACAAACACACACATTATATGATAGGCTTCCATATAGTTTCTGTTTACCATATTCACCCACAGAAGGAAATACTTGCTCAAGGTGCAGAACAGTAAGACTGAACTTGAAAACATGTGGTTGCAAGGCAAGCTTCTTAGCCACACAGCCATGCTTGCATCGAAACTAACTTTCTTTTTTTTTTTTTACAGATTATCCCATGTTCAACATCTGAATATAATGTAATTAATATATCAGAGATACCAACATAATCTGGAGATAATCTTTCATTTTTCAACGAGATTTTACCATTATTGTTTACAAAAGCACTTTAGAAAATGACTTCAAATGAATATGACTTTTTCCTACATTTTTCAAAGGAAGATTATGAAACAGCAGAGGAAGTACTACACATTTTAGAACAAGAATATCCGCATAGAAAGTTGAAAGGCTATATTTGTGACCGAGATTTTGACTGTATTGGCAGCAAATTCGAATTAGATGAGGTAATAAAAGACATAGATATCATCTTTGTTATTTTCTCACAAAATTCTGAAAGAGATAAAGAATTTATGTATATGAATAGTCTAATAATGAAAATTCATTTAGAAAATGAAGAGACAAAAAAAACAATACCTATCTATATTGATGAAGATGTAGTAGACAAATGTATTTTCAAAACTCTGCAAGGAATTAATTATAACAGTAAGAACTTTTTGTCAAAAATGAAAACGATCTTTCGTTAAAATCATGCATTTTAATGTTTTTTATTTGTGACTTTCAGCATTCAGATGGCTCTGGAAATGTGAAATGTGAAATTCGTAAATCTCTAACGAACAAAACAAGTCAAGAGATAATATTGGTGTTAGGTGGAAGGCGGCGAGCTGGCAGAGTGGTTAGCACGCCGGGCGAAATGCTTAGCGGTATTTCGTCTGCCGTTACGTTCTGAGTTCAAATTCCGCCAAGGTCGACTTTGCCTTTCATCCTTTTGGGGGTCGATTAAATAAGTACCAGTTACGCACTGGAGTTGATATAATCGACTTAATCCCTTTGCCTGTCCTTGTTTGTCCCCTCTGTGTGTAGCCCCTTGTGGGCAGTAAAGAAATAAGAAACTATGAGGGCGGTGAGCTGGTAAAATCATTAGCACACTGGGCAAAATGCTTGGCAATATTTCGTCTGCTGCTACATTCTGAGTTCAAATTCTGCCGAAGCTGATTTTGCTTTTCATTCTTTCGGGGTTAATAAATTAAGTATCAGTTACGCACTGGGGTCGATATAATCGACTTAATCCCTTTGTCCCCTCTGTGTGTAGCTCCTTGTGGGCAGTAAAGAAATAAGAAACTCAAGTTACAAAGTAAGAAACCAGTATATTCTACATATATATATATATATATATA
>NC_068986.1:105879959-105888726 GCF_001194135.2 Octopus bimaculoides
GTTTATTGCTCTGTGCTTGGTCTCCTGGTTTAAATAAACTCAGCTTCACTGAGTGGACAAAACCTTCCACAAATATCAAAACATTGACAGATCTCAGATTTTTCTCATCAGTCAAGCAGCTGAAGACAGCAATGCTAATGTTGCTTACATGCACTGCAGAGGTTGGACACCAATCAGTCTGAGCCCACTTGAAAGGATCTGTTGGGCTGAATGAAACAGCAGAAGACGTGCCTGAAAGAAAAGGAAAAAAAAAATTATTAAGCTGGTGTTTGGAGGTAACTAGAATAATTAAGTTGGTATTTGGAGGTAACTAAAATAATTAAGCTGGTGTCTAGAGGTAACTAAAATAATTTGCTAGTGTTTGGAGGTAGCTAAAATAATTAAGCTGGTGTCTGGAGGTAACTAAAATAATTAAGTTATTATTTGGAGGTAACTAAAATAATTTGCTAGTGTTTGGAGGTAACTAGAATAATTAAGCTGGTGTTTGGAGGTAACTAGAATAATTAAGTTGGTATTTGGAGGTAACTAAAATAATTAAGCTGGTGCCTAGGAGGTAACTAAAATAATTTGCTAGTGTTTGGAAGTAGCTAAAATAATTAAGCTGGTGTTTGGAGGTAACCGAAGAAAGCAGCACACAACTGGAGAACTTAGAGCTCTTTTGTTGTTATATTTCTGTTGAAATATTCTAACTTTGTTTCAATAAATTTCAAAAATAATGAAGAATTTAGTAAAAAATGATTAACTCTTTTGATACCAGCTCACCAGAAATCATCCTTGGTTCTATAAAACAAGCTTCCTGATCTAAATTTAAGCCTTCCATCAAAATTTCATATTATTTTCCAAATACCAGCTTAATAATGAGAAATTATTTTTAAAAACGTTTATCAATTTGTGTTGCAAGATTCCTTATATGAAACCGTGTATTGAAACATATTGTTGTATTTCAGGATGGTCATTTTTTTTCTTTTTGCCAAATAAACACATGCACTATATATTTGTTCTTCACTCATTTATAACTGTTCTTATTATTTTTTAAAAATTCATATCCTGTGCCTATGGGCGCAGGAGTGGCTGTGTGGTAAGTAGCTTGCTTCCCAATCACATGGTTCCAGGTTCATTCCCACTGCGTGGCACTTTGGGCAAGTGCCTTCTACTATAGCCTCGGGCCGACCAAAGCCTTGTGAGTGGATTTAGTAGACGGAAACTGAAAGAAGCCTGTCGTATATATATATATGTATATCTGAATGTGTGTGTATATGTTTGTGTGTCTGTGTTTGTCCCCCCAGCATCGCTTGACAACCGATGGTGGTGTGTTTATGTCCCCATAACTTAGCGGTTCAGCAAAAGAGACTGATAGAATGAGTACTAGGCTTACAAAAAATAAGTCCTGGGGTCGATTTGCTCGACTAAAGGCGGTACTCCAGCATGACCGCAGTCAAATGACTGAAACAAGTAAAAGAGAAAAAGAGTATCCATTGTCCGGAAATCTTTTGTCACACATCTGTGACCTCTTCAGCAACACTTTTCGTTTTCATGTGTGCTCTTGCTCCACTTATTCCATTTTTGTTTAAAATTCTTCATTATTTACAAAATTAACTGGAATAAATGTAGTGCATTTCAACAAAGATATGATACCAAAATGGCTGAAGTGATATTTGAAATATAAATCAATGTGAAATTTTGATGGAAGTTTTTAATTTGGATCCCTTTAAAACAGGAATTTTCTATCTTGGAACCAAGGAACTGTCTCAGGAGAGTTGATGTTAAACGGTTAATTCTTTTATTTCTTTCAATCATTTGACTGTGGCCATGCTGGAACACTGCCTTTAGTCGAGCAAATCAACCCTAGGGCTTACTCTTTGCAAGCCTAGTACTTATTCTATTGGTCTCTTTTGCCGAACCGCGAAGTTACGGGGATGTAAACACACCAGCATCAGTTGTCAAGCGATGGTGGGGGGACAAACACAGATACACAAACACACACACACATACATATATATGATGGGCTTCTCTCAGTTTCCATCTACCAATCCACTCACAAAGCTTTGGTTGGACTGAGGCTATAGAAGAAGACACTTGCCCAAGGTGCCATGCAGTGGGACTGAACCCAGAACCATGTGGTTGGTAAGCAAGCTACTTACCACACAGCCACTCCTGCACCTATCACGAGAAAATGTAATAAGTCCTTTAAAATACTGACCTGGGCAATATCTTGTACTTGACCTTTGACGACTAATGAATGAAGTGATTGATTACTTAGGTGACTGAAAAAAACAAAACAAATGTTTAATGATGTAAAAAAATACCAAAAAATAAACGAAATTAAGCATAAACGAGTCAGTGTTATATCTAAGACACAGAGCATTATAACATTAACTAGAAATAAAATAGAAAGCAGTACATCTCCAGCGTTAGAAGCTGTGCAAAGGCAATAATAATAATAATAATAATAATAATGATGATAATAATAATAATAACCTTATTATCAAAAAATACCTTAGGAATGAGAACCCAGGTTCGAAATTTATTGAAGATACCTGATGAAGGCTGGAGAGTATATCAGCTGAAACATGTTAACAACAAACAAGATGAGAACAAATATCTGTCAATCAAATGTAAATAACATAAATAATTCCTCATCTCTTAAATATAGAAGTGTATAAAGAAGAGAGTAAATAAATAGTTTATTTATACTCACGCCAACTGGAAGAGGTATTGTACGACATGGAATGGCTCGAAGGAAAGAAACGAGTTTAATATGACTTCATCATATCTAAAATAAATAATGAAATACATGAATGGAAGACATCATCATCATTTAACATCTGTTGTCCATGCTGGCATGGGTTGAACAGTTTGACCGGGGCTGGTAAGCTAGATGGCAGCACCAGACTCCAGTCTGATATGGCATGATTTTCTACAGCTGGATGCCCTTCCTAATGCCAACCACTTTGCAGAGTGTGCCGGATGTTTTACGTGACACTGCATGGACAGCTTTACATGGAACCACATGAATGTTTTTATGTGCCCCCACCCCTGGTGGTGCGGATTCACCTGTAAGACAGTTGCACTAGTGCCATGTAAAAAGTGCTCATGCAGTGCCACATAAAAGCACCCATGAGGTGCCACATAAAAGTGCCCTGTGGTGCCACATAAAAGAACCTATGTGGTGCCACTTAAAAGCATTCATGTGGTACCACATAAAAGCGCCCATGTGATGCCACATAAAAGTACCTGTTTACGTAGAACCACATGGGCACTTTTATGTGGAGCTGCATGGCTGTTTTTATGTGGCACAACACTCTTGCAGGTGAATCCGCACCACCAGGGGGAGCAATCTTAACAGAGTACAGGTCTTCTTGAGTACAGCAATGCACCAAACATCTTCGTTCCGATATTATTCTCTCTTATATAGACACACACACACATTGGAAATGTAATGGACCCCCCCCCCCAAAAAAAAAAAACAATACAGGAGGGACAAGTTTTAATAACTGTTGGATTACTTTACCATTCAACAGAAGGAAGAGAATGAGTTTTAACATTTTGGACATTAGTCCTTCATCAGAAAAAAGGCTTAGGAGGAGCAAGAAAGAAGAAATCTGGTTGAGAAGTGAAGAAAAACATTGACCAAGGGACTAGGAGCTCAGTAGCAATGCAGTTTTAAGGGGTAGGGGTTAAGAAAGGAGGAAGGGCATGTGTATGTGCATGTATAGTAGTGTAGCCATGGTTTGAAATGAATATATATATGAAACAAGTGGTTGTCAACCAGGGTCTGTGTAAGATTTTGTAGTTAAAATTTACGAGCATTAAATTGTTTATATTTGTACAACACATAAAATATTTCAACGATATTTTTATACAGTCCCTAATAATGTCTAATTATAGAAATATAATGGGACTTTTTAGACAGCAAATGTTTATGAGGGCCCACACGAGTAAAATGGAAACCAAAGGGATCCATAGGCAAAAAACGGTTGAGAAACACTGATTTAAACTTAAGGGAGTTGTCAGTTTTGTAAACTTTATAAATAAGTATTTTTCAGCAGGGCATTCTTTCATTTCATAAAATGCTTATTTTTAACCGAGGCAATGACAAATGACCGAAACCATGGCGATATGCTGTGCTTGAGAAGACTTGTCAAGCCACCACTATGATTTCACAGGTGCTATTTGCATGACACTGGCAATGGTCACAGCTATGGTTTCACTTGGCTTGACAAGTCTTCTCAAGCACAGCATATCGCCGAGATCTTGGTCATTTGTCATCGCCTCGGTGAGGCCCAGCATTCAAAGATCATGCTTCACCACCTCATCCCTCAGCTCCATGACGCCCAAAATAAATAAATAAATAAAAACATAGAGTAAACAAATCTTACCTTGAAATGTGGAGAACCAGTCGCAAGGCAGCTGGGTCCTTTAGTAAGGCTGCATCAACAGAATGGGTCAAAGGTATGGCACAGTTTTGCTTCAAGCTATTAAAAGGAAGGATTGTAAATGAATAGTTACCAAACACAACACAGTTATGTTTTAGACTGTTATGTGACTCATACCTCATAATGGAAATCAAGAATCATGAGTCAACTCAGACAGGTAGGTCTTAACTTTTCTATATGATTACCATACCGTTTTCCAATATACAAGGTTGGCCAAAATTCACCCGACAGTAAATCAAAATTCCATAAATATTCAATATTCAATTTTATTCATTACAATAATGAATGTTTAATAATTGAATGCTGTGAGTTAGAATCACCGTTTTCTTTTTTAACATTTGTCTATTTATTAGTGGAATCTCATATAAAATTCTTTGTTTTAATCTTGGAATGAAATGGGTTTTGATTTACTGTAAGGTGACTTTTGGCCAACACTGTATATATTTACACATATATATTTATATGAGCCAAATAGCTTGAAACTGGGCCAGTCCTGCGATCCTGTTTGCTGCTGGAGGGTAGTAAGGGTTTGCTCTCCCTGTTAGTGATGTACTGTGTATAAAGGGTGCAGAGCTTGCACCGAAAACCAGCAGGTGGAGAATCCACCCAGGGTTAAACTAGTAATAACATTCAACTGCCACTTAGATGTGGGTACTCACTATACTGTCTATGAATATATTCTTTTGCTTGTTTCAGTCATTTGACTGTGGCCATACTGGAGCACCGCCTTCAGTCGAACAAATCAACCCCAGGGCTTATTCTTTGTAAGCCTAGTACTTGTTCTATTGGTCACTTTTGCCGAACTGTTAAGTTACGGGGACGTAAACACAGGCAGCCACTACACATTCTTTATTTTCTATCCCTGTTTCTTTCTGTAGAAGAGCATAGGCTCAAA
This sequence comes from Octopus bimaculoides, assembly GCF_001194135.2. Classification (NCBI taxonomy): domain Eukaryota; kingdom Metazoa; phylum Mollusca; class Cephalopoda; order Octopoda; family Octopodidae; genus Octopus; species Octopus bimaculoides. The sequence goes on from NC_068986.1 coordinate 105,885,291, forward strand.
ACATTAAAGACTTTTTCACTTTCCGAGCATTATACTAATACATCTGTTTGTTGTCTACACCACCTGTCTTCGTCTTTTGTTTTTTTTGTGAATTCTCCCATATATATATATATATATATAAAATATATATCATCATCATTTGACGTCTGCTTTCCATGCTAGCATGGGTTGGACGATTTGACTGGGGACTGGTGAACCAGATGGCTATATGTATATATATATTCTTTTATTTGTTTCAGTCATTTGACTGCAGCCATGCTGGAGCACTGCCTTTAGTCGAGCAAATCGACCCCAGAGCTTATTCTTTGTAAGCCAAGTACTTATTTTATTGATCTCTTTTGCCAAACCGCTAAGTTACGGTAAGTCACCCAAAAACTGAACAAGCAACAAACCTACAAAGTCTTGCATGAGCATATTGTAAGAAAACTCCAGAATCGGCTTTGAAGTTGAGACATTTCTTCCAGCTGAATGTATAATCAAAGTTCCTTCTTTCTTTCAGGTCTTGTACAAGAATTGAACTGATGCCAAGTGTGTCTGCTACAGCCATTTCATCAGCTACATCTTTTGATGCTATGAAAATAGAAAAACAAATATTGCCATTTTAAAGGAAATCTACTCCAAATGATAATAACAATAATATATGAAGGCAGTGATAATCTAATCAACATGAATTACAACAGGATTCTTTTAGTTTCCATTTACAAGATCCACTTACAAGGTTTTGGTCAGCTCGGGGTTATTTATAGCAGAAAACATTTGCCCAAGGTGCCATGTATTGGGACTGAACCTGAAATCATGTGGTTAGGAAGAATGCTTCCTAACCACTCAGCCACACCAGGATGGTTTGACCAGAGCTGGTGAGCTGAGGGGCTGCACCAGACTCCTGTCTGATTTGGCATGGTTTCTACAGCTGGATGCCCTTCCTAACGCCAACCACTCTGAAAGTGTAACCTGTGTTTCTATTAATTGTATCCGTATCATATTGAATATATGACAGAAAGAAGAAAGCCTAATATGACACAAGCAGTGACAGTTACTTACAGGAAGTTTCCTTTCGTTTTGACAACATTTGGTGCTGAGCTTCATCAAGAAGGTCTTTTAGGAAAATAACTTTACCCATTCTTGTATTCATGCCTATAATTCGACCAAATCCAATATGGAAATCACTTCCGAGACTGCAATGAAGAGGAAAATAGGACTATGATTAAAAAAAAAATATAAGAAAAACATGATGTTTATTTTCAATCTCACCCTAATATTTTTGATCTGCAAAAAAAATGGCCAATTAATAGATTTGTATGAAAGTGCTTCCCAACACAATGCAACTTGTGGGCCACAGACATTCTATCAACTCACCCTGCATTTCTTATCGTTACTATGAGTACAGGTATGGCTGTGTGGTATGATATTTATTTCCCAGCCACATGTTTTGGGGTTCAGTCCCACTGCATGGTACCTTGGTCATATTTCTCCTACTATAACTCTGGAATTACAAAAGGCTTGTGAGTGGATTTGGTAGACGGAAACTGAAAAAAGCCCATTGTGTGTGTGTGTTTGTGCATGTCATATATGTTACCGTCTCCTTGTGTTGACGTTGTGTGGTATTAGTAAATGAATGTCACCTTTATGGTCTTTTTGTTGTTTTTATGAGTGGAAATATTAACATTCTTTCCAAATTTGTGGCCAGCAAAGGCAGTGAATTTCAACAGAAATATGGTAATGAAAGGGTTAAAATAACGGTCAATGATTTAGAAAGAGATTCTTAATAGAAAGAATTTCATTTGGATAATATTCCTCAGAAAATCTTCTAATAAATAATTTGGAATATTTGCAGCCTGGTACTTTAATGCAGAAATTATTTGTAAGACCCTCAAATGGTTGCATAAACAATCCTTTAGCCTTAAATGGAAGTTATCTTGTTAGGAAATATATCAAATTAAGAAAAACTCACCTGGTAACCCAATCTTCTCCAATTGTCTTCAAAACTGCCTGAAGGTTTTGGAAATGTTGCTTCTGTCGATTGTCAACCTTTCAGAATCAAAATAATAATAGTAAAGCTCTTGATATTTTTAGCATTATTATTAATGTTTAAATAAGGTAGTGGACTGTCAGAATTGTTAGAACAGTGGGAACAATTTACCAAGGTCTTTATATTCTAAATTTAAGCCCCTTTTCATTTATCTTTACTTTCCATTCCTCCTGGAGTAAACAAAATAAAGTACCAATCAAGTACTGGAATCAATTGTACCAATAAACCTAGCCCTCCCAAGCTGTTGCAGTGTGTATTCAACGATTTCCTTGGAAATCAAGAAAACACCACAAAAAAAAAAGAAAAGAAAATGAAATAAAAACAAAACTTACCACATAGTGTATTTTGTTAAAATTATATTCCTTCTTCCTGTGTAGGGCAGCAGCAACATCACTAGAGGGGAATAATGTAGAATAATTAGAACTAATTATTGTCATCATTAACACCTATTTTCCAGTGTCTGCTTTGGCATGGCTTCTATGACTGAATGCCATTTACAACCACTTTATAATGTGTACTGGGTACTTTTTATGGATACCAGCATGACACTAAACACTCTCATGATTACCATTACCAACACCACATCTCTTTTAATTGCTATTCTCTACTCTTCTCCTTGTACCTATAGTAGAAAGGATTATCATTATTATAATTATTGTTGTTGTTGTTGTTATCATTATTAGGCGGGGGGTGAGCTGGCAGAATTGTTAGCACGTCGAGTGAAATGCTTAGTGGCATTTCATCTGTCTTTACGTTCTGAGTTCAAATTTTGCCGAGGTAGACTTTGCCTTTCATCCTTTCAGGGTCGATGTAATCGACTTGTCACCTTCCCAAATTTCAGGCCTTGTGCCTATAGTCAAAAGGATTATTATTATTATTATTATTATTATTATTTTTATTATTAAGGCAGTGAGCTGGTAGATTTGTTAACAGGCTGATCGAAATGCTTAGCAGTATTTTGGCTGCCACTACATTCTGAGTTCAAATTCTGCTGAGGACAACTTTGCCTCTCATCCTTTTGGATTTGAAGAAATAAGTACCAGTAATGCACTGGAGTCGATGTAACCAACTAGCCCCCCTCCCCTCAAAATTTTCAAGGCTCTGTGTCTAGAGTAGAAATGGTTATTATGATTGCCAACCTTAAATATTTTCTTAGACATATTTCTAAGTTGCTATGCATTTGCTGGATAAGTGAAGACCTCTTCCTGACAGTCTGGTGTTCTTGGAGAGTAATTTTGGTGAGGTGGTGCCAATTGTTCTAAGGTTTGTATGTGTGTGTTTGTGTGAAAGAGAGAGACGAAGTAAGGATTAAAAAATGAGTATGCAAATATAGACGCATAAGTTTGGCGTTAGGAAGGGCATCCAGCTGTAGAAACTCTGCCAAATTAGATTGGAGCCTGGTGTTGC
>NC_068986.1:105888736-105889675 GCF_001194135.2 Octopus bimaculoides
TGATGATGAAGTATATATGGAAAAGAAAAGGAGAGATAGGAAGACAGATAGAAAAACAAAGAGAAGAGAGAGAGAGAGAGAGGTTATATCATCATCACCACCATCGTCGTCGTCATAGTCATCATCATCATCATCATCAGTTTCAATGTCCACTTTTCCATGTGTGCATGGGGCAGATGGAATGAACAAGAGAGATGATTGTTCTATGGCTGGATGCCCTTCCTGTCACCAACCCATACCTGAATCCCAGCAAGGGAATATTTACCCCAAGGACAGATATGTTTCCACAGAAGATTGGAAGCGATTGACACTGCCTGTACGACAGTGATCTATCATGTGTCACTATAAGGAGACATAAACATAAACATATACACTCATAGAACAGGCTTCTTTCAGTTTCCATTGACCACATTCACTCACAAGGCTCTGGGTGGTCATAAACTGTTGCTGAAAACATTTGCTCATGGCGTCTCACAGTGGAACTGAACCTGAAGCCATTTGGTTGCAAAGCAAAATTCTTAACCAGAGAGAGAGAGGGGAGAGGGAGAGAGAGAGGGAGACAGAGAGATAGAGAGACAAAGAGAGAGAGAGAAACAGGGAGAGGAGACAGAGAGAGAGAAGGGAGTGAGATAGATAGTGAGAAAGGGATAGAGAGAGACAGAGAGGGATAGAGGCAGACAGGGATAGAGAGAGAGAGAGAGAGAGAAAGAGAGGGAGACAGAGAGAGGGATAGAGAAAGTGAGACAAAGTGGGATAAACAGATAGAGGGAGACAGAGAGAGACAGAGAGATAGATACATTTCTTTTATTAGCCACACAGGGCTCAACAAAGATGGGACAAATACAATGTAGAGCTTTTCTTTTGGGGAGGGGGAAGGGAAAAAAAAGGGGGTGTGTCGATCAAAAGAGATCGTAGGAAGGGAAAAAGGGGGGAGTTCGA
>NC_068986.1:105890168-105890849 GCF_001194135.2 Octopus bimaculoides
CGTGTCAGGTAGAGAGTAGTTCCATCACTTTTGCACATTGTAACTTTGGAATTTCGGTTTCGGTCAGGAATCTCAATGAACTCGGTTCTTCCTTCTTCCCTAAAATTGTATAAACACAAAGTTTATAATAGATGTATTCATAATGAGTGTATATGTGTATGTGTATAAGTATATATATATGTGTCTATGTGTGTGGATGAGTACATTTATATGAATGCTTGAGGATCAATGTCTGTCTATCCATCCGTCCGTCTGTCCATCCATCCATCCATCTCTATCTATATATATATATATAATAGCATTAATAAAATAGGAGATGGAATGTGTATTAGACTTTATTGAGTACACCACATGTTTCGACCCATAGTTCTGGGTCTCTTCGGGTACATCAATAAAAGTGTGTGTGTGTGAGTGTGCATGTAAAAATTAATAATTATATGTGTATATGTGTGAACGTGTATGTGTATATGAATGCTTGAAGATCATCATCATCATCGTTTAACATCCGCCTTCCATGCTAGCAAGGGTTGGACGGTTTGACTGAGGACTGGTGAAACCGGATGGCAACACCAGGCTCCAATCTAAATTTGGCAGAGTTTCTACAGCTGGATGCCCTTCCTAACGCCAACCAAAATAAAAAAAGGTTTAGGGGTTAGTAGTCATATATATATACAGATAGAT
>NC_068986.1:105891700-105892775 GCF_001194135.2 Octopus bimaculoides
GTGAAAAGACATTCGAGTGAGTTCGTTGCCAGTACTGGACTGGCTCCTGTGCAGGTGGCATGTAAAATACACCATTTCGAGCGTGGCCGTTGCCAGCACCTCCTGACTGGCCTTCATGCCGGTGGCACGTAAAAGCACCCACTACACTCTCAGAGTGGTTGGTGTTAGGAAGGGCATCCAGCTGGAGAAACTCTGCCAAATCAGATTGGAGCCTGGTGTAGCCATCTGGTTCACCAGTCCTCAGTCAATATAGAACTTAAATACAGAACTGAAATATTAACCCTTTAGCATTCTGATTATTCTGAATTAATCTTGTATCATCTTGCAGCTTCGGAATTTCAGAGATGTGATCGTGTATTTTTTAGAATGACATAGTAGGGTAGGTGTGAGAGGTGAGAACTGACTTGTTCAGACATAAAACAAATTGAATATTCAGTCTGAATACGGTTGGTTTAAATGCTAAAGGGTTAAATTACATGTACTAAAAGTAACTGTAAGCTTAACTGCTTCAATAGGTCAAAAGAAGTCTTGCCTAGGGTTAAAAAACAAGAGGGTAATATAATAAGACTTACTCATTGATCTGTAACAAACCAGTGTGTCTCAGGTGTTGCAGTAACTGATTGGCTGATTCAGAATACATTGACTCAGAGTGAATCTCAGTGAAGGAGATACCAAGTCTCTGAAATCAGACAAAAGAACAAGTCCTGTGTTAGGTGAGACGACTTCTCATGACGATGACAGCTTTGAAATGCAGTAACATTTTCGTGAATCTAGCATGATATTATTAGCTGACCCTGTGCCATCAAAAATGGCAGGTAACTAGTATTTTATGTATAAATAAGGTACAAAATCAGGCACATAATCACAGATACAAACATTCACATATTACCCTTGTATTGGGTTGTCCGGAAAGTTCATGCCGATTTTTAAAGGAAACAAAAAGGTCAATAAATACTTGCCATTTTTCCATGTTAGCATAGATTAGATGGATTTGCATCTGAAGCAGGATTTTATGGTTAACAGCTACTTTTCCTGCCTCTAACTATCACCTGTTTCTCAAGATATATACATATAC
>NC_068986.1:105892850-105900664 GCF_001194135.2 Octopus bimaculoides
TATATATATATATAAATATATATATATATATATATATATTAAATATAAGGATAAAATTTTTATAAGAATTTATCAAGCAGTCAGCATGAAAAACCAGTTAAGGGAAAAATTTATACAAAATATATAATTATTTCTTTTGAATATAAATACATTCATTATATTGAAGGCTATTGCTAAATCTAAATGCTTCACGCTATAAGGGACTCTGCTTAATTAAGTATCAAAAATCAAAATTCCAATCAGAATCTCAATCAAATCGAAATCAAAATGGAAATTGTAGTTGTGGCCGATGCCAATGCAGCCTGACTGGCTCCCATGCTGGTGGCATGCAATAAGCACCATTCATGTGTGGGTTGTTGCCAGTGCCACTTGACTGGCACCCTGTGCCAGTGGAATGTAAAAAGCACCATCTGAATGTGGTTGATGCCAGCCCTCCCTGCTCTGACTGGCTCCCGTGCTGGTAGCATGTAAAAAGCACCATTGTAACATGGCCGATGCCAGTGCTTCCTGTCTGGCTCCCTTGCCGGTGGCATGTAAAAAGCACCGACTACAATCTCGGAGTGGTTGGCGTTAGGAAGGGCATCCTGCTGTAGAAACCTTGCCAGATCAGATTTGGAGTCTGGTGCAGCCTCCTGGCTTACCAGTCTCCAGTCAAACCGTCCAACCCATGCTAGCATGGAAAGTAGATGTTAAATGATGATGATGACACGGTACCAAAAGTGGGGAATGTAACTTGGAAGTCGCCTCTTAAAAACAGATTTAGCTGCAAATCACATGGTTTCGTAGGTAGTGTACACAATACACTTTCTATTCATCAGTGCTAACAGAATCAGAATACATAAAAATGAATACATGTATGTATCAGGCAAACATGTATATATATATATATAAATAATACAGAATGGGACAAGAACGCAAAACATCCGGACAAGGTGATACAAAAGTAGGATGAGAAAACATCCAGATAAACGATACAAAGAAAACAAGGACGGGTCATATACATATATATATGCTATTAAGTTAGACATGGCCTGGACCAATCTTTGGTCGAACCATATCTAAGTTTTATCTAAGTTATATATCGTTGTCGTTGTTTAACGTCCGCTTTCCATGCTAGCATGGGTTGGACGATTTGACTGAGGACTGGTGAAACCAGATGGCTACACCAGGCTCCAATCTGATTTGGCAGAGTATATATATATATATATAGATAGAGAGAGAGAGAAAATAACAAATTGTCTTAGTTCCAGTCAAGACCTACCTTGTATATTTTCTGATATTCTTTGATGCTCAAGTCTCGAAATCGTTTCCAAAGATCCAAGCTTTTTCCTTCTCCTAGGAGAGGAAAATAAATAAACAAATAAATAAATGAAAAATGAAAACAAAAGGGCTCACCTGGAGTATTTATTTAGACAGGCATCTCAAGTCCATGTGGCTAAGACTTTGTTTTGCATCTTGGGGATATTTGTACTGAAAGTATATACACCGTTGAAAGGCATGATGCTGTGGTTTTTGCCTGAGAGAAAATTTCTTCCAAAACACACGCTAAAATCAAACAGCAAGATGAATATTGTCTCAGCAGTGGCTTACAAGCACACTAGATACATTTCAGCATTCTTGGGCCTTGTCAATAATATGTATTTACTAGTTAGATACCTAGACAAAACCTGCCCCTTCTGATATATAAGAAACAGTGGATAATGCATTCACTGATATTGTGGAAAGCCTGGTGGGCTGAATATAAAAAAAAGTTTGGTACACAGTATTTTGGCAACTTTCTGCCATAGTTTCAGGTTGACCAATGCCTTGCAAATAACATCTGGTAGACAGAATCAGTGTTGAAGCTCACCATACAAGGTATGGGCATTGCTGTGTGATTAAGTACTTCAAGTGCATGTAAAAAGCACCATTTGAGCATGATCGTTTCCAGCTTTGCCTTACTGGCACTTGTGCCGGTGGTATGTCAACAAAACATTGGACTGATTCCTGTTCAGGTGGCACGTAAAAAACACCATTTGAGCGTGGCCGTTGCCAGTATCGCTGGACTGGCCCTCATGCTGGTGAAATGTAAAAAGCACCCACTACACTCTCGGAGTGGTTAGCGTTAGGAAGGGCATCCAGCTGTAGAAACTATGCCAGATCAGGTTGGAGTCTGGTGCAGCCATCTGGTTCGCCAGTTCCCAGTCAAATCGTCCAACCCATGCTAGCATGGAAAGCGGACGTTAAACAATGACGATGACGATGATGATGATTGCCAACTGAACAGTTTCAGATTTGGTCCTGCTGTGTCTTAAGTATCTTCTACTAAGACCCCTGGGCCAGCCAAAACCTTGAGAACGGATTTAGTAGATGGAAACCAAACAAAGACTGTCATGCATATATATTTATATATATCATTAACATCATTCCACATCCATTTTCCATGCTGGTGTGGGTAGGACAGTTTGACAGGAAGGGCAAGTCAGAAGACAGTGCCAAGCTCCACTGTCTGCTTTGGTATGGTTTCTATGGCTGGATGCCCTTCCTAACACCAAGCAGTCTGAGAGTGTAATGGGTGCTTTTACACACAAGTTACGTGACTCTGGCATTGGTCACATTGCCTCCGTGAGGCCTAGTGCTCAAATGATGCTTTTTATGTGCCACCGTCATGGGTGCCAGTTATGTGACACCAGCATTGATAACAACTACGATTTTACTTGGCTTGACGGGTTTTCTCAAGCATGGCATTTTGCCAAAGGTCTTGGTGACTCGTCATTGCCTCTGTGAGACCCAGTGTTTGAAAATTATGCTTCATCACATCATCTCATCTTGGGTCTACTTCTACCACAGGTTCCCTCCACAGTTAGAGATCGGCACTTCATTATACAGCTGTCCTTGTCCATATATCATCATCATCATCGTTTAACATCCGTTTTCCATGCTAGCGTAGGTTGGACGGTTTGACTGGGGTCTGGGAAGCCAGGAGGCTGCAGCAGGCTCCAGTCTGATCTGGCAGTGTTTCTAAAGCTGGATGCTCTTCCTACCACCAACCACTCCGTGAGTGTAGTGGGTGCTTTTTTATGTGCCATATATGTATAATATATGTACACATAAATATATAAAAGATACCTGTGTGTGTGTGCATCCCTTTGTCTTATCACTATATGGTAGTTCTAAACAAAATTCAGTGTCATACAAACAATATTGCTCAATTCCTGTCTTCCTTAAAAACACATGTCTGTCCTCAGGGAAATATTACTTTGCTTGGATTCAAGTGAAGGCTGGTAACAATAAGAGCAAAATCTTCCTCAACAGTTTTTGTCCGGCCCATGCAAGCATGGGGAAAGCGGGCATTAAAATGATGGTGATGATGGTATATTGATATCACCAGATCATTGCGTTAACATCTACGTTTTTCATGCATGTATAGGCCACACAGAATTCTTTTCTACTCTAGGCACAAGGCCCGAAATTTGGTGGGGAGGGAGCCAGTCGATTACATTGACCCCACTATGCAACTGGTACTTAATTTATCAACCCTACTACACTACTGGTACTTAATTTATCAACCCTGAAAGGATGAAAGGCAAAGTCAACCTCGGCAGAATTTGAACTCAGAACGTAAAGAGAGACGAAATACTGCTAAGCATTTCGCCCGGCGTACTAACGTTTCTGCCAGCTCGCCGCCTTATAGGCCCCACAGAATTCAATGAGGCAGATTTATTTATGGACAGGTGGTGCCCTCTCACCAGCTAACCCTCCCCTTCTAACCAAAATTCTGTGATATTGGTAGCGGCTTAAAGTTTTGTCCCTCTTGTTCGCGGTAAACTAACTTATCGCATATAGGCATTTACATCCACTCCTTAAATACAAGCACCAATTCTTTGAGTCTAAGAAATCAAAAGTAAAGAATTGTCCAATATTAAAAGAGTAATTTGAAGTTCAAAACAAACACAGGATTTTTACCTTTCTCCATCTTTTGGAAGATTTCTCGACTCCGATTATACAGACTCTGTGAGTCTTCAACACATTTCGTATCAGTTTCTTGGGTTGCATCTTTGTTTACTTTCACATACACCTATTAATGTATACAATGGACACAATATATTTTAGGAGTTATATACACAGGGTGTTTAGGCTAAATTCAACAGTTTGCATTAAAAGAAAAGAAAACATATGAATGAGTGGTTGGTGTTAGGAAGGGCATCCAGCTGTAGAAACTCTGCCAGATCAGATTGGAGCCTGGTGCAGCCTTCTGGCTTGCCAGTCCTCAGTCAAATCGTCCAACCCATGCTAGCATGGAAAGCGGACGTTAAACGATGATGATGATGATGATGATCCATATTTGTACACAAAATACTACAATTAACCGTCATTTTTGACAGCATGGGGCCAGCTGGTAGGATACATAATGATGATGATGTGTGGTGTGTGTGGGTGTGTGGGTGTGTGTGCATATGTATAGCTGTGTGGTGCTGTTTGGATTCCAAGTCAGGTCTAGTCTAGCAGAACTATGACACAAAAAACATTCTGACCATGCCCATCACACCTTTGTGTATATCAGGAACTACACTAACCAATGCATTCTTCCTTGTTTTAAAGCAGCGGGATGTGATTCAAAAGGAGATTCTGCTGTTATTTCTTGCAAGCAGAGCAACCACATAGAGCCTCTTCATTTGTTGGCACATGTCCATGTGACTTTGTGTAAATGCATGCATACACACATGCATGTCTGTGTGTGAGAGAGTGGTCTGTATGTGTGTTTGTGTGTGTGTGCGTGAGTGTGTGTATAATGTCCTTTTAGCATAGTGAAAGCTTCGGATGCAATGGTCAGAAGACGAGGTCTAAAACCAATACATAGTGCACTGACCTGGAACAAATGATGGAGTGGGTCAGCAAGCAGTTTGGTTTCACAGCCATATTGATGGTAGCCAGCAGCCAGAAGTCCTGTAATTACAAAACAAAATGGTATTTATTCAGTTATTAATATCTGACTCGAGGATGTGTGGGGGAGGGGACCGAAAGTTAAGTATGGATATGTGGGTAGATGGGTGGGTGAGTGAGGTTTGGAGGAATCTCTCTCTCTCTCTCTCTATATATATATATATATATCCCTATTATTTGTTTCACTTATTAGACTGTGGTCAAGCTGGAGCACTGCCTTAAAGAATTTTAGTCAAATGAATCAACCCCAGTGCTATATTTTAAAGCCTGGTACTTATTCTATTGGACCCATTTGTTGAACTACTAAGTTATAGGGATGTAAACAAACCGATGCTGGTTTTCAAGCAGTGGTGAGGAAGAAACACAGACAGATACATACACACACACACATATATATATATATATATATATATATATATATATATGTATGGATGTATGTATGTATGTCTATGTGAGTGTGTGTGATTGGCTTGTTTCAGTTTCTGCCTACCAAATCCACTGGCAGAGCTTTCGTTGGCCCATGGCTTTAATAGAAGACACTTGACCGGTGGAATGTAAAAAGCACCGTTCGAGTGTGGTCGATGCCAGTGCCACCTGATTGACTCCAATGCTGGTGGCACATAAAAAGCACCATTCAAGCATGGTTGATGCCAGTGGTGTCTGACTGGCACCCATGCCAGTAGAATGTAAAAAGCATCATTCGAACATGGTCGATGCCAGTTTCGCCTGATTGGCACCCATGCTGGTGGAACATAAAATGCACCATTCTAGTGTGGCTGATGATGACGAGGGAGGTGGTGCTGCTGCTGATGATGATGATGATGATGACGATGTTGATGATAATGTTGGTGGTGATGATGGTGACTGTGATGGCGGCGATGTTAGTCATGAATAACAATGTTAGTGATGATGGTGATGGTGATGATGATGATGATGATAGATGATGAAAGAACCTGAGTTTTTACATATACAACACACACACAAATACAAACATTGCCATGTATTCACATATACAAATATACATTCCCTTATATATACACACACACACATACATTCCCCATACATTAACGGCGGTGAGCTGGCAGAAACGTTAGCACGCCGGGCAAAATGTTTAGCGGTATTTCGTCTGCCGCTATGTTCTGAGTTCAAATTCCGCCAAAGTCGACTTTGCCTTTCATCCTTTCGGGGTCGATTAAATAAGTTCCAGTTATGCACTGGGGTCGATATAATCGACTTAATCCGTGTTTGTCTGTCCTTGTTTGTCCCCTCTGTGTGTAGCCTCTTGTGAGTAGTAAAGAAATAACACATACATTCCCCTATACACATATATATACACACACAAACATACGTTCCCATAGACACATAGAAATAGATACATTCTCTAACACATTCACACATCCATTTCTAATTTACATAACAGCAGCATTATATTTCCCCAAAATTTCATGTCCCCCTTATTCCAAGGGGTACTCACCAAACTGGGTACCCCAGTCACCAAGGTAGTTCAAACGTATCACATTGTATCCAAGCTGTTCATAGAGATTGCTGAAGAAATTTCCAATAATTGTTGATCTCAGGTGACCCACATGGAACGGTTTGGCAATATTTGGAGAGCTGTAAGGTTAAAAAAAAAAAACAACAATAAACAACAAAGAAACAAAAACATATATAACTAATATATTCTTTTCTGCTCTAGGCACAAGGCCTGAAATTTGAAATTTGTGGGGAGGGGCCAGTTGATTAGATTGACTCCAGGATGCAACTGGTACTTAATTTATAGACCCCGAAAGGATGAAAGGCAAAGTTGACCTCGGCGGAATTTGAACTCTGAACGTAACAGCAGACGAAATATCGCTAAGCATTTCGCTCGGCGTGCTAATGTTTCTTATTTCTTTATTGCCCACAAGGGGCTAAACATAGAGAGGACAAACAAGGACAGATAAAGGGATTAAGTCTATTACATCGACCCCAATGCGTAACTGGTATTTAATTTATTGACCCCGAAAGGATGAAAGGCAAAGTCGACCTCGGCGGAATTTGAACTCAGAACATAATGGCAGACGAAACACCGCTAGGCATGTTGCCCAGTGTGCTAACGTTTCTACCAGTTTGCCGCCTTTAATAACTAATACCAACTTCTTCGGATTCTAGACGTCGAGACAAAGGAAATGATATACTACCCTCGTAAATGGCTGGAGTGGCACTTACGACACACTGTTACTCAAAGCCTCAAATAAACAACTTACCTGTATTCTATCACGACGGTCTGCTTCTCTGTTTGGTTGTCTGTCTGATGAAGATGACTGGTAAAGCCATACTTACTACCCTCGTTATATACACTGGACAATATCACCTGAAAGCAGAAAGAAAACAGCTCATCTGTGACCAGTCGACTGATCATTGCCAACATGGAAAACGCATGTTAATGTTGACGATGATGATGATGATGTATATATCGTTACTGTTATGCAAAAGTGCCGTAAGTCCAAAATGTTGCGTTTTCAGAAAATGAAATAATAGTTTCACCATTCCATAGCAAAATCTTTGTACTAGCAGCTAGAGATATGATAGTTTGACCAAAAGAACCAGCTATTGTAAGCAAAAATAAATATTGAACAACAAAGCATTTGACCAAATTTGGATGTACAACAGTTTAACACAATAACAATGATTATATATATCATCATCATCGTTTAACGTCCGCTTTCCATGCTAGCATGGGTTGGACGACTAGACTGAGGACTGGTGAAACCGGATGGCAACACCAGGCTCCAATCTAAATTTGGCAGAGTTTCTACAGCTGGATGCCCTTCCTAACGCCAACCACTCAGAGAGTGTAGTAGGTGCTTTTACGTGTCACCTGCACGAAGGCCAGTCAGGCGATACTGGCA
>NC_068986.1:105901091-105904014 GCF_001194135.2 Octopus bimaculoides
ATGATAGTTTGACCAAAAGAACCAGCTATTGTAAGCAAAAATAAATATTGAACAACAAAGCATTTGACCAAATTTGGATGTACAACAGTTTAACACAATAACAATGATTATATATATCATCATCATCGTTTAACGTCCGCTTTCCATGCTAGCATGGGTTGGACGATTTGACTGAGGACTGGTGCAACCGGATGGCTACACCAGGCTCCAATCTAATTTGGCAGAGTTTCTACAGCTGGATGCCCTTCCTAACGCCAACCACTAAATGAGGATAAGATCGTTATTTAAAATACTGATCATATCAAGTGGCCAGCATGGGAATAAAAACCCTAAAGGTAATAGTTATTATTAAAATTATAATTAAAGGTATTTAAAAGATACCACCATGCTAGAAATAGCAGTCAAATCTTTTGGATAATTTTTATGCTAGTTTATTTGTGTGTTTGTCTTTTCTCCCAGTGCTGTATGAATACTTGATGTGGTTTAGAGTCAAGTTTTGACTGCTATCTCAAACATCTTTTAGATACCCTTAATTATAATTTTATATATATACATACATACATATATATAACAAGAGGTAAACAGGATTAATAAACCCAGGTAGAAATCTATCGAGAAAGCACCCAGTGTTAAGCCAATAAATTCAAATAGAATTAATATCCGAGAAGGGCATCCAGCTGTAGAAACTCTGCCAAATTAGATTGGAGCCTGATGTAGCCATCCGGTTGCACCAGTCCTCAGTCAAATCGTCCAACCCATGCTAGCATGGAAAGCGGACATTAAACGATGATGATGATGATGATGATAATTCCTCATGTATGACAAGTAAACCCAAATAGAGCTTAGAAGAACTTCAAGAAATCCGGAGCAATTGACAGAATGAACCGGAATGGAGAAAATCACATCTTAATTTGATAATTACACCATACATTAATGATGATCATTTCTATTGCGTTAGCATGTTTAGATACACGGAAAAAATGGTATAATGTATATATGACAGGCTTCTGTCAGTTTCCATCTACTAAATCTACATGCAGGGGTTTGGTTTGACTGGAACAATAGCAGAAGATACTTCTGCCAGTGCAGCATAACCAGCCCATTTAAGAGTACCCTTCAATCATTGGGTAATAAACTGCGCTTGCAAAGACCTGTTGAGGCAAATGAAGTCATTGTCGTGGCCGATGATAGTACTGCCTGATTGGCACGTAAAAAGCACCATTCGAGCGTGGTTGATACCAGTGCCACCTGACTGGTCCCATGCCGGTGGCACGTAAAAAGCACCACTGGTATGATCGTTGCCAGTGCTGCCTGACTGGCTCCTGTGCTGGCAGCATTTAAAAAGCACCATTCAAGTGTGGTTGATGCCAGTGCCAGGTGACTGACCCTCATGCTGGTGGCACGTAAAAAGCACACACTACACTCTCAGAGTGGTTGGCATTCGGAAGGGCATCCAGCTGTAGTAAAAACATTGCCAAATTGGATTGGAGCCTGGTGCAGCCTTCTGGCTTGCCAGCCCTCAGTCAAACTGTCCAACCTGTGCCAACATGGAAAGCAGACGTTAAATAATGATGATGGCCAAGTTTGTGCCTCTGCATATTTTTGCCATTGTAAATAAACAAAAAAGTGTAGAGCATAACCCACCCACCCCCAAAATGCAATTCAATAAAAATCCAAACTAACCTCTGTAATATTGGTTGGCTCAAATGTGAAATTGAAGAATTTACCATTGAAAGTGATTCCAAGTTCTTTAAAAGACGTATCCTAAAACAAGAAGTAAAAACATCTAAAAGAGGAAACAATGTTATTTATATTTATTTCATGTTGGGAATTTATAAAGAATAGCGCCATTAGTTGCAGCTTTCTAACAAGGGAGTATCAGTGTCTTTTATCATTTACTTGTTTCAGACACTGGACTGTGCCCATGCTGGGGCACCACCTCAAAGGGTTCAGCCAAATAAATTGAACCCAGTTCTTATTCATTAAGTTGGGCACTTATTCTAATGGACGCACTAAGTTACAGGGATGTAAAGAAACCAACATAGGTTGTCAAGCAGTGATAGAAAACAGACACAATACAAAGACACACACACACACACACACATAGATATGTCCTTTTCTATTCTAGGCATAAGGTTTGAAATTTTGGGGGAGGGGGGAAGTTGATTTGAATGACCCCAATGTGCAACTGGTACTTAATTTAATGACCCCAAATGAATGAAACGCAAACTCGACCTTGGTGGAATTTGAACTCAGAACGTAAAGACAGATGAAATACTGCTAAGCATTTCGCCCGGCGTGCTAACATCTCTGCTAGCCCACCTAGAGAACTGCAACAACAGAACTGAGGAAAACCTCACAGATATGCACACAGCTGTGAGCGAAAATTGTTGCCCATGCATACCAGCCTCCCTTCTCCACGCCACCAGTGTTATCCAAGGGAAAGGCAAAAGGGGCCGATGCAGCTTGGCACCTGTGACGTCACAACTTATTTCTACAACTGAGTGAACTGGAGCAACATAAAATAAAGTGTCTTGCTCAAGAACACAACACGCAGCCTGGTCAGGGATTCAAACTCATAACTTCACATTCGCAAGCTCAACACTCTAACCACTGAGCCATGGGGTAATGCCTTACTATTTACAAATATATATACATATATATACACACACACACCATCATACATATACATATATATCTATATATATATATATATACATATATGTATATATATATTTATATATATAAACAAATAGTAAATGAGTATATGCATATATACGTACAGGTATGTGCATACCGACATCCACCTGTATGTATAGGTGCATATCTGGGTACAGGACATTGCAAACAAAACGTAGACGAGAAAACACACAAGCCACATAGAGAACATTCTACTTCATCAGCTACCCCCGTTTTAACACCG
>NC_068986.1:105904064-105904954 GCF_001194135.2 Octopus bimaculoides
ATATATATATATATATAAAACATTTAATGTAAATAGCTAAATTAATAATATACTTTTTGAATAAATTAACAAACTTAAGGTGTAAAATCTCGAAGAAATTTTAACAGAGAATTTTGAAAACAATTATAGAATTAAGAAAACAAAAAACACATTGTTATCATAAAAAAACCTAAAACAACAAACTATGAGAAACCATAAAATATTACCTGAAATAAGCAGTCTTTTACTTGCTCAGCCAATTTATGGTTGGGATCAGAATTGTCCTTCAGGAAGTTATTCAGGTGTTGAGAATTAACCAAGAACTGACCAGATTCAAGACTAAGATGGAAGTAATGAAATGTAATGAAAGTCATTTTTTTTTTCTTTTAGTTAAAAGTAAACAAGAATAAAACAAACAAAAGAAAAATAAAAGTTGACTGTGAGTAAATAATTGCGACTCAGCTGGAGTTTTCTATTGCCTTGCTTTATTAAAAATATTGCGTAATGAAATTGGCTCATTCTTTTTGAATAACCCTGTGTATATATATATATATATATAAATCATCATCATCACTATCGTTGTTTAACGCCCGCTTTCCATGCTAGCATGGGTTGGACGATTTGACTGAGGACTGGTGAAACCAGATGGCTGCACCAGGCTCCAATCTGATTTGGCAGTTTCTACAGCTGGATGCCCTTCCTAATGCCAACCACTCAGAGAGTGTAGTGGGTGCTTTTATGTGTCACCCACACGAAGGCCAGTTAGGCGGTACTGGCAACGGCCACGCTCAAAATGGTGTATTTTATGTGCCACCCGCACAAGAGCCAGTCCAAGGGCACTGGCAACGATCTCGCTCGAAAGTCCTTACACATGCTGGGGGCACAGGTGCCATCACGATTTTGCTTGCCCC
>NC_068986.1:105905905-105915223 GCF_001194135.2 Octopus bimaculoides
TATATATATATGATAGGCTTCAACAAAATTTGCACCTACCAAATGCACTCACAAGGCTTTGGTCAGCCTAGGGCTATAGTAGAAGACATTTTCCCAAGGTGCCATGCAGTGGGACTGAACCCAAAATTACATGGTTGGAAAGCAAGCTTCTTAACCTCACAGCCATGCTTTTGCCTGTCTAATTTCTGTTAGAACTTAATTTACAGCAAAAACTTACGTATGATGTTTTGATATTTTCTTCACTTTGACCAATGAAGCTAATTTCTCCACAGAATTGGTTTCTTGTGATTTCGGCAGCAATCCTGATTGACTAAATGACTGGAACAACTGAAGGAATAAAGAAATGCAAAATAACAGGATCATGTTCAATAGATGATAATCAATAAAATAATTAGTTGGCTGGTAATTAGTTATAACATTTTATCACACATTTTTATGCTGTTCTTCTTTCCTCCATTTTTCTCTTCTTTCCCTCATGATGTCAGTCACTTTTCTCTCACTCTCTCCTCCACCTCCTACTCAAACTCTCTCTCTCTTTCTCTCTCCATCAATCCACACACACACACACATATAGGTGTGGCTGTGGTTAGGATGTTTGCTTCCTAACCAGATAATTATGGGTTCAGTCTGAATGTGTGGGCTTCAAATATACACCTAGGTAAACCAAAACTTTGTGAGTGGATTTGATAGATGGAAACTGTATATATATATATATATATATATATATATATATATATATATATATCTTTCACTCTTTTACTTGTTTCAGTCATTTGACTGTGGCCATGCTGGAGCACCGCCTTAGTCGAGCAAATCGACCGACCCCAGGACTTATTCTTTGTAAGCCTAATACTTATTCTATCGGTCTCTTTTGCCGAACCACTAAGTTATGGGGACGTAAACACACCAGCATCGGTTGTCAAGCGATGTTGGGGGACAAACACAGACACACAAACATACTTATACATATATATATACATATATACAACGAGCTTCTTTCAGTTTCCGTCTACCAAATCCACTCACAAGGCTTTGGTCGGCTCGAGGCTATAGTAGAAGACACTTGCCCAAGGTGCCACGCAGTGGGATTGAACCCAGAACCATGCAGTTCGTAAGTAAGCTACTTACCACATAGCCACTCCTACACCTATATATATATATATATATATATATATATATATATATATATGTATAGTATTTTATAAGCTTAAAGCTTATAGTGATCATCACGCAATTTCGCCTGACCCATACAAGCATGAAAAAGTGGACGTTAAAACAATGGTGACATTGATGATTCTGTTTGTACTAATGATGTTGTCTGTGTTGCCCATTATGTTTGATCCGTCGTGTAACTAGCTTTTCTTTCAGCCCATTTATACCACGTCGTTCGTACATACTAACATTAGCATTCGTTGAATGACACCAATAATTTCCACATGTACATAGATACATACACCTACACAGACACATCATATATAAATACATACACATCAGAATACACAGTACAAACAGAACAGCAGTTATGTTACACATCCTTTCAGATGCCATGTCTGCAGGTCATTTTTGATATACACTGACTGGTAGTTGTCCAAGCCAGCCAAATCGGCAAGAAACGATAGCCAAAACAAGCTTCCCCTGTTCGATCGTTTGGTTACCACTTGTAACAGGTCAGCTGTAAACATGAAGAATCAGAAACAATTTGGTCCACTGTATGGAGTATTTTACGTATTACTTGAGGGCGGCGAGCTAGCCGAAACGTTAGCACGCCGGGCGAAATGCTTAGCGGTATTTCGTCTGCCGTTACGTTCTGAGTTCAAATTCCGCCGAGGTCGACTTTGCCTTTCATCCTTTCGGGGGTCGATAAATTAAGTACCAGTTACGCACTGGGATCGATGTAATCGACTTAATCGCTTTGTCTGTCTTTGTTTGTCCCCTCTATGTTTAGCCCCTTGTGGGCAATAAAGAAATAAAAATCGTTAGCATGCCGGGAAAAATGCTTAGCGGTATTTTGTCTACTGCTAAACTCTGAGTTCGAATTCCGCCAAGGTTGATTTTGCCTTTCATCCTTTTGGGGTCGATGAAATAGGTACCAGTTGGACACTGAAGTCGATGTAATCGACTTAATCCCTTTGTCTGTCATTGTTTGTCCCCTCTATGTTTAGCCCCTTGTGGGCAATAAAGAAATAAAAATCGTTAGCATGCAGGACAAAATGCTTAGCGGTATTTTGTCTACTGCTACACTCTGAGTTCGAATTCCGCCAAGGTTGATTTTGCCTTTCAATCGTTTCGGGGTCGATGAAATAGGTACCAGTTGGACACTGGAGTCGATGTAGTCGACTTAATCCCTACCTCGAAATTGCTGGCTTTGTGTCAAAATTCGAAACCAGTATTACTTAACTATGCTTTTTATACGCTCCCAAATCCCTGGCCTCAGTTATTCCTTTCATTAGTATCAGACATTTGTTTTCTTAGTCCAAGTTCTAAAGTGCGATAACTCTGCTCATTAAACAGAACGAGGGTTGTAAATAACACAAATTCAGCCGAGGTCGTCTATGCCTTTTGTCCTTTCGAGACCAGTCAAGTACTGGCGTCGATGTAATCGACTTCCTTTTTTCCCCCTCAAAAACTGTTGACCCCGTGACAAAATTCGAAACCATTATTGTACTTGTCAGACACCCAACCTCATCGTTAATTTCGTGGACCCACTAAAGCCACGCTTTCATAAACGTATATAGAAACTATAAGAAATCAAATAGTTACTATATGAAACCAAACAAAAACTGATAAAAGGCAGGCGATAGTTTTCGGATATTTTTCTCTTATTTATCATTCCATTGATATGTAGGCTACATCATAGGAAAGCAAATAAATCCAGAATCTGACTGGTAGTTAATTTTACCGAGGTTAGAACGAAGAAAGATAAAGTCGATTTCAGTGGGAATCGAACTAAGAATTTAAAGGGCGGGGAAAGCATTTTGTGCGATACTCTATCGAATTTGCCAATCTATTAACTCTCGAAGTTTTACTGCAAGGACACCTACTTTCCAGTCATTGTAAGGACTCCACGGTAACTATTCAGAACGACAGACAAGGTAACATACACACACATTCCCATTAAGTGTGAACTGTCATTATTTTCTTTAAAAACGTTGCTTTAATAATCATATAACTTCTCTACCATTAACTATGGTTACTACTTTCATTGCTATTATACAATAATAAATTATTACAGTTTCTATAAATAGTACTATTGGTACTTCTACGAAAGTTTTATTCGTAACAGACGAAAAGGTCATTTGTCAGGAAATCACAAAATAATAAGATGGAAGGAAATCAATTATGAAATGTTAAGACTTTTAGCGTCACTTCCAACTAAATGGGATTTGAGATTCGAAATTCGATACAGAGAGCGGTCAAGGTAAATGTTCGCCCATCATCATATTAGATAATAGAGTATGGAATAAGCCTGAGGGATTCATAGAAGGAAAAACGAGAAGCAGTGTATTTAGTGTATTATTCAAGAGTAATAATAATGCGAGAAAACTGAAAAGAATCCAACAGGAATCGAAACTGGTTCGCAGCCTGTGTTTGTTAAGGACTCAACCCTACACCAAACAATAACAAAAGATGCGAGCCATCGATGGTAATTTCTATGTGGTTGCTTAATTTGCATAGAACGACAGCCAAATTATCCTTTAGATCTCACTTGTCTTTAAATAAAAGAGTACACGTTGGATAATGTAGTCCAAGATACATAGAGACATGAAGCGATAGTTACGGCTGATCATAAGTCTTTCTGTTTCAAAGTTGACCTTGGGCTAAACAACTTTAAAACACCGTCCTGTTCATCTGAAGACGAGTCGCAGAAAAATAAGGTATGAAATTTATTGTGAAAGGAATAAAGACGATATAATCTTCACTTTCTTGCTTTCTCAAAGTCATTAACAACATATACAATAAACAATGTTTACAACCGAGGAACGAAAGCAGGTCAGTGTTTCCGTAATGGATACCAACATATTACAAATAATAATAATAATAACTCTTTTTAATTTCAGTAAAACGCCAGCATTTTTGAGAAGAGCAAGGTGTCGATCACATCGACCCAATGCTCAAGTGATATGTTATTTTATCGACCCAGAGAGAATGAAAGACAGAGTCGACCAAAGCAGCATTTGAACTAAGAACATAAAAGAGTCGAAAGAAATACCGCGAAGCATTTGGTCCGCTGAATAATATTTCCACCAATCAGCACATAATTTTGATCTCTTATTTTTAAGAAAACATAAGAACACTTACTTTAGATGCGATGATACGCCGGAAGTGTCCAGCCATGCTCAACGTAAACTTCTGATTAAGTGATGTTGTGTGAAGAAGCACATGTCACAGCGGTGCTTTAATTAAACTCACCGGCTGGAGTGTAAGGGAGATCACTCACAATTACATATTCTTCAGTTTTTTTGAGACTTTTTGGTGGACCTTTACACTTTTACTTGTTTCAGTCTTTTGACTGTGGCCATGCTGGAGCACCGCCTTTAGTCGAGCAAATCGACCCCAGGACTTATTCTTTAGAAGCCTAGTACTTATTCTATCGGTCTCTTTTGCCGAACCGCTAAGTTACGGGGACAAACACAGACACACAAACATATACACACATACATATATATATATATATATACATATATACGACGGGCTTCTTTCAGTTTCCGTCTACCAAATCCACTCACAAGGCTTTGGTTGGCCCGAGGCTATAGTAGAAGACACTTGCCCAAGATGCCACGCAGTGGGACTGAACCCGGGACCATGTGGTTGGTCAGCAAGCTACTTACCACACAGCCACTCCTACGCCTATAACACTTCCAGTTGAACAATATTTTAAGTTACCTCCCGGCAATCATCATCATCCTATAACCTGTTGCTGCTGCTGCTAAAGCGCAACAAGTATTTTGTTGGGGTTAGGCTGAAATAATTTCAAGGGAAATTTGTAGATGAATTAAAAATCGTTCTAATTCAGATTCATTGTGTGTTTCTTCGAGATTTGTTTAAGTTCTTTGGGGAATTCAAGCTGGTCACTACCAGAGTAACATTAGCTTTCGTGTTTGAATCCATACATTAGGAATTTGTGAATTAGCATGTGCACATGTGTAGGTGCATGTGAAGGTATATGCTTGCACTCATATAATAGATGCACATAAACACATACATAAGCACACACACACACAATATTGTACTAAAAGGGTGTGCACATATGACTGCCCATATGGTCATTTTAGGAAACTCTCCCCTTTAAAACATGCCTGTCCCATCACAAACAATAAATAACAGACGAATAACAAATGTCATTTCTCCAAGCCACTTGTATCACTCTTATCTGTACCCCTCCATAATGATATTTCCCACCAATCACACCTCCACCCTTCTTCATCAATCTCAACATCCACCTCTACACACCCATCTTTAACCATCTGTCACTCTGATCTCACATTCTTGTGAAATTACTCACCCTTTTTTCTCCTCCTGTATTCTTTCTCATGTCTTGAAAGTATGTTCTGGTATTCCACCACTGTCATCTTTCTCTTTATCATACCTATTCTCACCTGCTCTCATGTATAATGCAGGGCAGTCCTGTATAGCAAGACACCAGCGCTTGTCCCACTATCATACTTTAGCCTTCAACAGCTAGCATAAAGCCACCTCCTCTCTCAAACACACCCCGACTCAGGTCATTGGTTGGGTGTCTTTTCCCTAAACATTTCTCTTGCAAGTTACTTGGTGACATCAGTAGTGCCAGTCGGAATGGCATCCAGCCGTAGAAATCATTAGAACCCGTTGCAGTCCTGTGACTCGTCAGATCCAGTCAAACCGTCCAACACATGCCAGCATGGAAAATAGGCAATAAATGATGCTGAAATCAGCTTGTTGTGTTCTTTGTTGGAAAATCTCTATGTTGCACTTATCACTTATTGTTATATAACTCTCTGTGGCTATGTAATAGGTACAGATAAACATCTGTGGCTCACATACAAGATTTGTAAATGCTGCATAAGTTACCCTGTAGATGCTTGTTTCCATCCTACCCAACTGTGGGCATGATTTCGTTCCTTGTGTCATACAATACCATGTCAATTGTGTTTGACTGGATTGCTGTTTTCATTGGAATATTTCATCAATATTCTTTACTCGTAAAGTTGTAGATACATTCAAATTCTGGGGTGCCATTGGTATGAATGCTAGGACAATCTGTCTTGTAGATAGAATTGTAAATAGTTTTAGCATCATACAAATCATCATCATCATCATCGTTGTCGTTTAACGTCCGCTTTCCATGCTAGCACGGGTTGGATGATTCGACTGAGGACTGGTGGACCAGGTGGCTACACCAGGCTCCAATCTGATTTGGCAGAGTTTCTACAGCTGGATGCCCTTCCTAACACCATAATGGTGTTGTTAATTTTCAGTCTTCTGAGGGAAGATGTGCAACCATGGGGAAAAATACAGGTGTGAGTTAGAAATGACAGGTGAGTATTGGCAGCAACAAGAAGGGCATCCAGCCATAGATAATCTTCCTCAATAAATTCTATCTGACCCATGCAGGTATGGAACAGTGGCCATTAAAACGATGGTGGTTCTCACCACGTAAAATACACCATTTTGAGTGTTGCCGTTGCCAGTACCGCCTGACTGGCCATCGTGCCGGTGGCACATAAAAGCACCCACTACACTCTCGGAGTGGTTGGCGTTAAGAAGGGCATCCAGCTGTAGAAACTCTGCCAGATCAGATTGGAGCCTGGTGCAGCCATCTGGTTTGCCAGTCCTCAGTCAAATCGTCCAACCCATGCTAGCATGGAAAGCGGACGTTAAACGATGATGATGATGATGATGATTATATACACAATGTACTAATTGACTTTTACTGTTCTGTAGGTGTTGTTTAAGAGATACAATGCAGCGCTTGATGGCCATTTGAATTGCCCGTATTCTTCTGCCTTGCCATGCATGGGATATCCACCGCCAAGTGAATAATGTACTCGGTATAAGATATTCATTGAAGTTTAAACATTTTCAATTCATTATATACAAGAAAGGGTCCTTCATCAAATATCATAATCCGTACATCTTACACAAGATAGACAAAAATCAACAATAAATAGAAACAAATTAAAAAATAAACATAAACATATTTTTCTATTTATTCAGAAACAATTTTGAATTTATTTACAGTAAATTATTGATATTAAAAAAAAAAGTATTAATATCACAGTGATTCACGGAATATCTCATTATTCTAATAAACAGCACACTCTATCATGTGATATGCTATTGTTCTGACATATATCTAGTTTTTATGTGATATGTGTTTGTGTGTGTTTGTACTCAAAAAACAAAAAAAAAAGAACATTGTTGACAGGGTAACCAACATTGGCTGTCAAGCGATGGTTGGCAGACAAACACAAACACACACATACAAATATGCACACACACACACACACATATGTACAGCGGGCTCCTTTCAGTTTCCATCTATCAAGTCCACTTACAAGGCTTTGGTTGGCCTGAGGCTATAGTAGAAGACACTTGCCCAAGGTGCCATGCAGTGGGACTGAACCCAAAACCATGTGGTTGGTAAGCAAGCTACTTACCACACAGCCATGCTGCATATGTCATTTCAATAGATATCACATGCTTCCACCAATAGCACCACAAAAACAAGAGCTGTATTCTTTGGTTGAACTATCCGAAGCCTGTTATTATGGTTTGGATAGTTCTTCAGTAAATTAATATATTTGCAATTAATTTGTTGGAGCAAGTCACACTTTCATATCTGGGGGGAACAGACAGGGACACACAGACACACACACTATTTCTTGTAAATTTCCAACTTAATTATGAAGCTGGAATAAGTTGATGAAAACAAGTACAGAACAACTGCTCCGGTAATATGCAAATATTCCAAACTTTAATTAATTAACAAATCATACCAAAAAAAAAAAAAAAAAAAATTTACAAAAACCTTCCCTTCTTAATACTGGTTTCAAATTTTGGCACAAGGCAAGCAATTTTAGGGGAGGGTGTAAGTCGATTACATCGACCCCAGTACACAACTGGTATTTATTTCATTGATCCTGAATGGGATGAAAGCAAAGTTGACCTTGGTGAAATTTGAACCCAGAATGTAAAGATGGACAAAATGCTGTGGTGCATTTTGCCCGGGGTGTGAATGATTCTGCCAGCTCACCACCCTCGCCACTCCCTAATATTGGCCAGAGGTCAGTTTTTGTTGTGTGTATGTCTAAGTGGCTGCCTGTCTATCCACACCCCACCACCACAACCATCACCACCGCTGCACACATACACACACATACAAACACACATGCACACGCACACAAACACAAACAGGCGCCACACACCCACACACAAACATGTGCTGTACATACACACACACAAACACGCACACACATACAAACACATTCACATACAGCACACACACACACAGACAAACATGCGCTACACACACACACACAAACATGTGCCACACTAACACGCACACAAACATGCCCCCCCCCCCACATACACAATATCCATGAACTTAAGCTCTGTAACCCCAATGTGCTTGACCGCCAATCAACTTCTCTCTGCCCATACAGTATGCGTATACATTTTCAATGGATATATATTTGTATACATTCACACAAAACTACACACTTGTACATAAACACACACACACACACACTCTCACATCTAAAAATATGGACATGAGTTCGCATCTATGCATTTGTGTCTCTAGACGCAGACAGAAACGGAGTGTCATTGTGCATCGGTTGGCAATCTGGACGCTTCACTTCTGCAGGACTTTTATGAATGCATCTCGAGGGACATCCACGTTTCCGATCCGACGTAACTTCTTCTTCCCCTCAGCCTGGTGTCGAAGGAGCTTCATTTTGCGTGTGATATCACCACCATACTGTAAATACAGAGCAGAGGCAAAGGGTTCAAGCAGCGGAATAATAATAATAATAATAATAATAATAATAATACTGCCCTGATGCAGTACCAGGCAGTGGCTCTCATGGCTTCTGATCTTAATTGATTGGAAGTGTTATCATGTACATTGTTTTGTCTTGGTATTAAAAGATGGGCTACAGCAAATATTCTGCTCAATACCACAGATTTACTTGTCAGTTGTTTGACCTTAACCAGTTGAGCATGTCCCTTGGTGGCTGACGATATGTACATCTCTGATCATGAGCAGAAGTAGTGAGGGAGCATCATAGTCATGTGTTGAGAGGAATTCTTTGGGGTTTGAATAATTCACCTTTG
>NC_068986.1:105915233-105924732 GCF_001194135.2 Octopus bimaculoides
GAAGTAGTGGGGGAGCATCATAGTCATGTGTTGAGAGGAATTCTTTGGGGTTTGAATAATTCACCTTTGGAAACATGGGTGTTTTGCTCAACAACCTTAAACAACCCTTATTCAGGGACCTTTTGAGCAGGATGGGCTACTCGACCTGAAGAAAATTCTAACTGGGCCCCACCTGCGAGGTCATGTGCTGTTTATCTTGATATGAGATCATGATGTCATGCACATATGGTTGTGATGCATGTGCCTGGTGTACCCTTATCAGACGGGTAGTCACGATGGGTATGCAGGGTTTCGTATATTTTACCCCAGTGTCACTTTGATGGCATGCACTGCTCTCTCAATAATAATAATAATAATAATAATAATGTAAAAGTGATACCACTGGTGAGTGGAGAGTGCTGGGCTCAATCCCATTGAAACTTAAAAGCTTCTTAAGGCAACTGGAAATCCCATGCAAGATTGATCTCTTGCAAAAAGCAGTCGTATTGGGCATAGCACACATCTTAAGGAAAGTATTATCTGTCTGAGATCCTTGTTGTGACTCGACAGATGACTAAAGACTCCGTTGCATTTTTACCTACACTGTGTTACGAAGGAATAATAATAACACTAAGAATAATAAAAGTGGGAAATATGAAGATTGTGGTGAATGAAGAGAGAAGACGTGATACCAATAGTAATTGGTGTACTTGGAAGTATCAGCACTCAAGTACCATCATGGCTGGAAAAGATCGGTTCAAGTCTGAAGATAGAATACCTACGAAAATCAGCATTGCTTGGAACTGCAAGAATTCTTCGCAGGATTCTTGAAGCATGACCAGTAAAACAAGTGCCACCTTAGTCTGCTGCCTGAGGAGGGATAACACTTTCTATGATACCCAGCAAAATAGGCTGTGAGCTTTCATATGATAATACTGGCATCCTTGCTAGTGGAGCGCTAAGAGCACCATCTGAGAGTGATCATTGCCAGGGCCGCTGACTGGCCCCTGTGTCCAACCCATGCCAGCATAGAAAGCAGCTGTTAAACGATGATGATGAGGGAGAGAGAGAGTGAAGGAATGAGGCATAGAAAGAAAAGAAAGATTAACAAGAGAAACCTCTTCAAAAATACTTACACACTTTGAAAGCACGTCTTTCTTGTAAGGTTTGATATCCTCTCGAGCGATGATTTTACTGCCAGTGCTTCCTTGGATGATCACGTGATACAACTGTCGTGGTATGGCAGTCTGTAATTTAGCACATGTCCTCTTGGCAAGTTGTCTGGCTTTCGATACATGACAAATCATGGTTAGCTCATCCACAGGTTTACTATTCAGGGAGAACATCAACTGTACGGAAGGAACAAAAATAAAAAGAAACAAATAGGGTAAAAAACAAAAAAAGATTTGGATTAAATAATAAATTACTCTTTTACTTGTTTCAGTCATTTGACTGCGGCCATGCTGGAGCACTGCCTTTAGTCGAGCAAATCGACTCCAGCACTTATTCTTTGTAAGCCTAGTACTTATTCTATCGGTCTCTTTTGCTGAACCGCTAAGTTACGAGGACGTAAACACACCAGCATCAGTTGTCAAGCGATGTTGGGGTGGACAAACACAGACAAATAAACATATACACACACATACATACACTGGCAGAAACGTTAGCACGCCGGGCGAAATGCATAGCGGTATTTCGTGTGCCACTACGTTCTTGAGTTCAAATTCCGCCGAGGTCGACTTTGCCTTTCATCCTTTCGGGGTCGATCAAATAAGTACCAGTTACGCACTGGGGTCGGTATAATCGACTTAATCTGTTTGTCTGTCCTTGTTTGTCCCCTCTGTGTGTAGCCCCTTGTGGGTAGTAAAGAAATAACACATACATACACATATATATCTATAATATAAATTGGACATGGGCGATTGTTGTATTCTTTCTTGTCTTGAGGTTCACAGCCAAATGGCTGGGTGGATTTACGTGAAAAATGGCACACATGTAGAGACGGGTGCATAGATTGGAATGCAGTTTGTATTTTTTTCCTAGCCCCCATAGTTACTGAGAAAATCGATTAAAACTTTTCCTAATGGAATTCCCTTGTTTGTTCTATCATTAAAACAACCAGTTGCTCACACAGCCGGCGTATACCATTTTGCTAGCAACAAGGGGTCTTCTTAGCTACACAACTCTACTACTACTTCTGACTACTACAACTACTACTACTTCTGATTACTAATACTATTACTACTACTATTTTTGACTACTACTACTACTACTACTACTACTACTACCACTACTACTACTACTACTACTACTACTCACCTTGACAAGGGATGATGACTGGTATCCGTAATCTTCATAATCAAAACTGTAAGAAACAAAAACAACATATCAATCAAGGTAGTTCAGTATTATGTAGTAGCGGTGGTAGTGGAGGTAGTAGTGATAATGATGGTGGTGGTGGTGGTGATGCTGGTGGTAGTGGTGCTGGTGGTAGTGGTGTTGCGGTGGGAGTGGTGGTGGTGGTGGTGGCGGTAGTAGTGATGCTTGTAGAAGTGATTGTTGTTGTGGTGGTGGTGGTGGTGGTGCTTGTAATAGTGGTAGTGATTGTGGTGATAGTGGTGGCAATGACAGTGATGACGGTGGGACTAAACTTGAAACCACGAGATTGTGAAAGCAACCTTCTTAACCACACAGCCACGCGTGTGCCTATACAACTTTATCATCATTAATCTGGTGTTTGGGACATAATTTAAAAAAGTTGACCTCAGCAGGATTTGAACTCAGAATGTAAAGAAGTCAGACACCTTTCCTAACGCCAACCACTTCACAGAGTGTGCTGGGTGCTTTTACATGGCACTTGTATGTGACACCACACTGGCACTTTTACGTGACACTGCGCGGGTGCTTTTATGTGCCACCGCCACGAGTGCTTTACATCATCAGGTGGCACATTTTTCTAAGGTGCCACGCAGTGGGGACAAACTTGGACATGTATTGGTTATAGTGTAGTCACAGTAGGATGGCCAAATTATGTTGTATGGGATGTAGTGTGGATGTGTGGTTATGCTGTAGAGAATATCGTATTGTGGTGTAGACATATAGCTTGGTCTTTTTCCTTTTCTTCTGTTCTTTTCTGAAAGTTACCTGGAAACCTTACTAATGATGGTGGCACGAAGGAAGCACCCAGTACACTCTGTAAAGTGATTGGGTTTAGGAAGGGCATCCAGCTGTAAGAACCTGTGCCAAAGATGACACTGGAGCTTGACGCAGCCCGGTAGCTTGCAGGTTCCTTATTGAAATGTTCAACTCATGCCAGTGCTGGGAAGCAAACATCATCATCATCATCGTTTAACGTCCGCTTTCCATGCTAGCATGGGTTGGACGATTTGACTGAGGACTGGTGAAACCAGATGGCTGCACCAGGCTCCAGTCTGATTTGGCAGAGTTTCTACAGCTGGATGCCCTTCCTAACGCCAACCACTCCGAGAGTGTAGTGGGTGCTTTTTACATGCCACCGGCACGAGGATGTTAAATGATAATGATAAAAGGAAGATGAATGTAGACATATGGCATAGAAATGTGTGTAGGAAATATGTGTGAGTAAATGTAATAATAATAATAACAACAACAACAACAATAATAATAATAATAATCATCATCATCATAAACCACCACCACCACCACTGCTGCCGTCATCAACATCATCATTTAATGTCCACCTGCCATGCTGGTATGGAAGGGACAGTTCGACAAGAGCCAGCCAGGTACAAGCCTGCACCAGACTTCTGTAGCTATTTTGGCAGAATTTTTACAGCTGGAGGCCTTTTAAAACAGCAACCACTTTACAGTGTGGAGTGAGTGCTTTTAAGTGGCACTTGCCCTGACAGGATCACCAAGTACCTTGCAAGACAAAAAAAAAAGTGTGTATGAAAAATGTATAAATGTGGTGAGTGTATGAAGGATACATGAATGTGGCTGTGCATGTACATGTATGCGAACATGTGTGTATTATATGTATATGCATGTGCATACAGGTATACAGGTGTGCCTGTATAAAACAACTTTGGGGGAAAAGCTCTCAAGCTGAATACTGACCTTGCATATCCAGAAGTCATTGATTTGAGGTCATCAAAGAAATCTACCAAAATCTCATTGAGGGGGAAGACCATTGTGATCATGACACGATTGTCGTCTATGTTGAACTGATTCTTCAAGACACCACGCCGATCCTGAACAAAGAACAAAGAACTTCATGACAAACCACGTATGAATAGTTTCTTACTAAATGCAAAACAGGCATTCGACCTTCATTAGAACACTTCACATGTTAAAAGATTAGAATGTCCATTACCCAGTACACCCTTCCTAATGCCAACCTAAACACAGCATGCACTGGGTACTTTTCCATGCCACCAGCATGGCTGAGGTCACCATGCAGACTGCAAATCTATGGAATCTGAGAACGGCAGATTTATGGTAGGAGATGAGGGGTTAAAGTGAGGGGCCCAGAGCAGAACAGGTGTGTTGCCATGGAGCAGTCACATGGTTACTCACAAGTATAAAAGAGAGGGAGATGGTGAATAACCAGGGAGGGGCCGGGAAGATGTGCTTTTCTTCAGACTGTCTGCTCCTTCCTCCTTTTCCTCCTCTCTGGACTTTTTTTCATCCTACCACACAGCCATGCCTACACCTATATATAGTATAGACAATATTCTAACATCATCATTATACTATATATGGTGATACACAAAAGATGGCAAGAATCGTTAGCGCGTCAAACAAAATGCTTAGTGATATTTCTTTTAGATCTTTATGTTCTGAGTTCAAATTCTGCTGGGGTCAATTTTTCCTTTCATTTCTTCAGCGCCAATAAAATTAAGTACCATTTGTCGTAATTGTTGTGGCCCTTCCCCTTGAAATTGTTGTTCTTGAACCCTTCAGAAGACTGGCATCCATTTCAAGGGGGAATCTGTGATCTCAGTCAATTATACATCATGGAAACCAGGGAACTAACCTTATGAGTCCCTGCGGTCAAGAAGGAAAGAAAAAGAAGAGAGGCACAGGGGTGGCTGTATGGTAAGAAGTTTGCTCTCCAACCACATGGTTCTGGGTTCATTCCCACTGCATGGCACCTTGAGCAAATGTCTTCAACTATACCCTCAGGTTGACCAAAGCCTGGTGAATGAATCTGGTAGATAGAAACTGAAAAAAGCCTGTCATATATATACGGGAGCACTGCGCCGGTTACGATGATGAGGGCTCCAGCTGATACGATCAACGGAACAGCCTGCTTGTGAAATTAGCATGCAAGTGGCTGAGCACTCCACAGACACGTGTACCCTTAACGTAGTTCACGGGGAGATTCAGCGTGATACAGAGTGTGACAAGGCTGGCCTTTTGAAATACAGATACTACTCATTTTTACCAGCTGAGTGGACTGGAGCAACGTGAAGTAAAGTGTCTTGCTCAAGGACACAATGCAGCACCAGGAATTGAACTCACGACCTTACGATCATCAGCCGAATACTCTAACTACTATGCCAAGTACCTTCATGCATACACACACACACATATATACATGCATACATACATATATATATATATATATATATATATATATATATATATATATATATATATATATATATATATTCTTCGAAACATATGTCGGAATAAAAGTATGCAGTTATAATATGCGTTTACTCCATTCTTTATATATATATATATATATATATATATATCCGTGTGTGTCTTCGTTTATCCCCCATCAGAGCTTGACAACCACTGTTGGTGTGTTTATGTCCCTGTAACTTAGCAGTTTGGCAAAAGAGATCAACAGAAAAGTACCAGGCTTAAAAAAATGTAAGTACTGGGGTAGATTCAGTCAATTAGAATCCTTCAATGTGGTGCCCCAGCAAGGCTTCAATCTAATGACTGACACAATAAAATCATAAAAAAAACAACCACACAACAGTAGACTAAGGATATTACATTACACGATATGCCTTACCATGCATAGATTCATGATATCACCAATGTATTCAAGGGGTGTGATGATAGTCCCAAGTATCACAGGTTCCAGATACTCAGTAATAATGCTTGGATCAGGGAGCTACAAAAATATATAAATACAGATATATAACATAAAGGTTAGCGAGTGCGTGTGTGTGTGTGTGTGCATGCAATATTAATACTTATAATGTCTTACATGATATATATATAAAATTCATTATTTAAAGTTCCCTTTTCCATATTTGCAGGATCAGATGGAATTTGTCAAAGCAGGTTTTCTACAGGCAGATGCTCTTCCTGTCATCAACCTTCATTTGTTTCTTTCCAGGCATGGTAATATTTTCCTGTGGCCAGGCAGGATTTTCATAGAAGTCTGTCATCCACACAAACAGGTTTGTCCTACCATCCATACACACAGCCTTGTCTTGTCATCTTTACATACAGCCTTGTCTTGTCCAGCTAAGTAAAACCGCTGTCATCCATACATACAGGCTTGTTCTTTATAGGTGCTGGTGCCACTTAAAAAGCAGCCATGCCAGTGCTGTGTAAACGCACCCATCCTTGTGGCACATAAAAAGCACCCAGCACACAGTGTAAAGTGGTTGGCGCTAGGAAGAGCATCCAGCTGTAGAAACCATGCCACAACAGACAGTTGGTGTCTGGACAGCTCCCCAAGAATGAACAACGTTGCTTTGTTTGACTGAGGCATGCTTACAACCATCAGATAACGTCAAGACAACGGTATATACAAACATGCATTATAGTTACTATAACAACCAAAACCTTGTGAGTGGATTTGATAGATGGAAACTGAGAAAACCTGCTGTGTATATATATATATATATATATATATATATATATATATGTGTGTGTGTGTGTATTTATACATGTGTGGTTGTATAAGTGTAGTGTCTTGTCTTGACATCATGTCATCATCATTATTTAACATTTGCCCTCCATGCTGGCACAGGAAGGATGGTTTGATAAGAGCCGGCCAGGCAGAAACCTGCTTCAAACTTCTGCTACTGTTTTGGCAGGATTTTCACATCTGAATGCCCTTCCTAGTACTAAGCACTCAGCAGAGTGGACTTAGTGATTTTTACGTGGCACAAGCACAGGCGAGGTCAGTTTTGGCCAGGTTTTACAGCTGGATGCCCTTCCAAATGTCAACCACTTTACAGTGGGAACTGGATGCTTTTTAAGTGGCACCTATACTGACAAGGTTACCAAGTAACTGGCAAGACAAAAACTTTTGAGAGGAGAGGGGGAATTGGAGGAGATGATCTTGTGTCAGTTGATGAAGGGTTATCGTGAGACAGAGAGACAGAAACAGAGAGTCACCATCATACTATCAGCGCCATTCATTTCCAATATTCTATGAGAACATGTCTGGTCATGGGGAAATATTACTATGTTTGGAAACAGAGGAGGTTTGGCGACAGGAAGAGCATCCTGCTGTAAAAAGTGAACCATAACAAACTTCGTTCGACTCATGCAGTCATGGGAAAAATGGATGTTATAACCAGGGCTGTGGAGTCGAAACAAAAAACTTTGACTCCAACTCCTCTTTATGTAATTAACTGACTGTGGTCTAATTTACCGACTCCGACTCCAGCTACCCTTTAATTGCTTCCAAATCCGACTCCACAGCCCAGGTTAAAACAATGATGATGATAGTGACGGTTGTGGATTGCACTCAATACTGGGGACACATTTTATATTTGATCCTTTTCAAATCCCAAAAGATTGTAATACGATTAACTGGTACCTGGCAGGGATTTAGTACATCAACTACGTCACTCTGATACTGTTTTATATTCTTACTGCCATGGATTTTAACTGAAATTCAATAAATACAAAATTAAAGCAGAAAAACCACCAATGAGAAAAAGGAAGGATATTTTTTTCATTAATGATGAGTCACAGAAAATTTAAATCAGAATCAAATCAAGATGAAGTAGTTGTATGCTGTCAGCTTAATGTGACAGTCCCCTGAAGGGAATAATACTATTGTTGGTTAGACCTAGGAAGCTGCGCCGCTTCCTGTCAGCCTTGACACATTTCCTGTGTCCTTATGTTTACAAGGGGGAGACAAGCACCTCCACCCAGCTAAGCCTGCATCCAGAGACAGGTTTCTGAGTCTTTGCTCGTCATCAGTCTGGAGTAGCAAAGACTCAGAAACATGTCTCTGGATGTAGGCTTAGCTAGGTGGAGGTGCTTGTCTCCCCCTTGTAAACATAAGGACACAGGAAATGTGTCAAGGGCGACAGGAAGCGGTACAGCTTCCTAGGTCTAACCAACAGTAGTATTATTCCCTTCAGGGGACTGTCACATTAAGTTGAGAGCATACAGCTTCTTCATCGTATCACTACTGCATAATCTCTCTGAGAGATTTAAAAATGTATTATTTCCAAATCAAGATTGTTTACATTAGAAATCTCTAAAATGTGTCCAACCCATGCCAGTATGGAAAATGGATGTTAAATGATGATGATGATCATCATGATGACTTCATGAAATAAACCTATTGAGGGAGTATTTGCCTGCTATTTCTAACAGGTAGAGTGATAAAGTACAGAGTACAGGCTCCTTTTTTGGCTTTCTTTGTTTCATACAAAATATTACATGTTTTTGGTGTTAATGACAATGCTTGCTATGAAGAGCAAGGGAGAGAACTCCAAAATTTAAATCCTTAAAAATTAAGTGGACACGTGTAGTTAGGAATAAATATTATCATTGGTTAAGTATGGTGACAACTCCAGACATGTTTCAGCTTTATTAAACCTCCTCAGTGAAACATAATTGTAAACATACCTACCAAACTTTAAAATGACTTTGAGAGAATATAGCTTTTGAGCAAAAAATTATTCACTGATAAGGTAATTTAAAATCACGACAGTAGAAACTTTTCCAGGGATGCTTTCTGCACGAAGAACATATAGTTAAGTGCAAGTTAACATAACTAATGCAGTATGCCTAAAGGAATCTTTAATCAACTGTAATTGCAGCCATAACGAGAAGAAAAGTCTTCTTACCTTTATACAGTACATTGGGGACTGTTGTAATAGATGACATATCGTATTCTTGTTCAAGGCGTTGGCTAAAGACATCCATATGAAGAAGGCCCAGGAATCCAAGCCTCCATCCTTGTCCTAGCACTGGGCTTGCAAAATAATAATAATAATAATAATAATAATAATAATAATAATAATAATAATAATAATAATAATAGTAATAATAATAATAATAATAATACAAGGTCTAGAATTGAAGGGCCTTAGAGTCAACCTAGCTAAAACCAAAATCCTAATAAGTAGGAAGGTAGATAAAACACAAACCCCTTCAGGTAGATGGCCCTGCTCAGTATGTAGAAAAGGAGTAGGTAGTAACTCTATAAGATGTACCCGGTGCAAGCTATGGACACATAAGAGGTGCAGCAACATCAAAGGCAGGTTAACTAGCAAGTTAGTTTTTGTTTGTGGCAGATGTTCAGGTGCAATAAAGACTG
>NC_068986.1:105925456-105943563 GCF_001194135.2 Octopus bimaculoides
ACGTAAAAGCACCCACTACACTCTCTGAGTGGTTGGCGTTAGGAAGGGCATCCAGCTGTAGAAACTCTGCCAAATCAGACTGGAGCCTGGTGTTGCCATCCGGTTTCACCAGTCCTCAGTCAAATCGTCCAACCCATGCTAGCATGGAAAGCGGACGTTAAACGATGATGATGATGATGATGAATAATAATAATAGTAGTAATAATAATAAATAATAATAATAATAATAATAATAGTAACAGTAGTAGTAGTAGTAGTAATAATAATAATAATATTAATAATAATAATAATAATAATAATAGTAAATAAAGAAGAAGAGTTCCATAATTAAATTTGCTGAACACAATATTTCGGTATCTCGCGTACCTTCAACGAGTTCGAAATTTGGTATGTCAGTCTACTTCATTTTTTTTGTAGATAATATAGGACTGCTATGACTCCTCTGGAGGGAATATGTAAATAACGAAGAAGAGTTCCTTAATTAAATTTGCTGAACACAATATTTTGGATGATGATGATGATGATGATGACGGTGGTGGTGACAATGATGATGATGATGGCAATGTAACGAATTATCTCAGAATTTACCTTGTGTCGATGTTCAATGAAACACTTGCATCATTCAAAGTCAGTTTGTCGATTGCTTTCCTTAAGTCATCATATTCAGATTGGTCAGCGGGGAAAACCCCAGCAAACACCTGAGACAGAGAGGAAGAGGATAAAAAAGAAAGATTAATTAGAATCTACCTGTATTCTTCATCACTTCATATCAGCATCGACATTACATTTCTGTGACCCTTCAATGTAGTGGTTCTCAACCTTTTTTTAATCTATGGACCCTTTTGATTAGTATTTCATTCTGGTGGACCCCTATAACAATTTGAAATTCAAAAACTAATTTTAGAGATATTTCTTTCAAAATTCTTATTTTGGTTTTCACAAATACACTTGTCCAACCCCATGCCAGCATGGTAAACGGACGTTAAATGATGATGATGACTCATGCAGGACTTATTCTTTGGAAGCCTAGTACTTATTCTATCGGTCTCTTTTGCCGAACCGCTAAGTCACGGGGACGTAAACACACCAGCATCGGTTGTCAAGCGATGTTGGGGGGACAAACACAGACATACAAACATATACACACACATACATACATATACATACATATATATGACGGGCTTCTTTCAGTTTCTGTCTACCAAATCCACTCACAAGGCTTTGGTTGGCCCGAGGCTATAGTAGAAGACACTTGCCCAAGGTGCCATGCAGTGGGACTGAACCCAGAACCATGTGGTTCGTAAGCAAGCTACTTACCACACAGCCACTCCTACGCCTCATCATTTTCATTTAATGTCCGCTTTCCATGCTATCATGGGTTGGACGATTTGACTGAGGACTGGTGAACCAGATGGCTACACCAGACTTCAATCTGATCTGGCAGAGTTTCTACAGCTGGAGGCCCTTCCTAATGCCAACCACTCTGAGAGTGTAGTGGGTGTTTTACGTGCCACCGGCACGAGGGCCAGTCAGGCAGTACTGGCAACGGTCATGCTCAAATGGTGTTTTTTTACATGCCACCTGCACAGGAATCAGTCCAATGTTTTGTTCACATGCTACCGACACGAGTGCCAGTAAGGCAAAGCTGGAAATGATCGCGCTCGAATGGTGTTCTTTACGTGCCACCGGCACGGGAGTGAGACAGCTGCTCTGGCAGTGATCCCGCTCGGATGGTGCTGTTAGCGCTCCACTGACACGAGTGCCAGTCATCAAACTTGGTTCAGTTAAATTAAAAATCTTTCACAGATGAAAGAAGAAAATATTAAGCATCTTTTTAACAGTTTTGGGTTTGTTTTTCTGTTGAAAGGAGACAAGAATTTTACTCACCATGGCTTTGGCAGGTTTAAATCCTTTGACAGGATTTACTGGTGACTTGGGATGGAAGATAGTATCTCCGATGCGAGCTTCTTTGATGTCTCTGATATTTGCAATCATGTAGCCCACCTGACCAGCGTACCTGAAACATGTAAGGTGAGAATCGTCTGAAAGTTGTTTTTATTTCTTGCTTGATTTCATCATGGATTGCCATCCTTAGATTCATTTATTAAGACTATACAATTATGTTACAACAACAATAGTGATTCTTCTGATAATAATGATGATGATGGATGGCAAAGTGATGATGAGTCGGTCAATTCTCAGTGAGCAGACCAATGAAGAAAGACATTCCAACCATGACCAAACTACCTTCTAGCAAAGTGCATCTTAGAGTATCTTTATCTGATGTACCCTTCAGGCAGATTTTCTACAGCCAGACACCTTTCCTGTCGCCAACCCCCACTTATTTCCAAGCATGGTACTGCCACTGCCACCAGCAGCAGCAGCAGAAGGTATGTTTTCACAGAATGTCCTAAATGAGTGACACTGCTCATCTATAACAACCACACTATGTCAAAATAGGGAGATTGGCACTTATTTTATTAATCCCGAAAGGGAGAAAGGCAAAGTCAAACCCCAGTGAAATTTGAACTCAGAACGTAAAGATTGATGAAATACCACGAAGCAGTTTGTCTGCTTGTCATCTAAATGATAACGGTTTCAAATTTTGGAATGAAGCTACCAGTTTCATTGACCCCAGATGTTAACAGGTACTTATTTTATTGATCCCGAAAGGGTGAAACGCAAAGTTGACGCTGGCGGCATCTGAACCCAGAACATAAAGACGGACGAAATGCCGCTAACGATTTTGCCAGCTTCCTGTCTAAATAATAACAACAACAACAATAATTGTTTCAAGCTTTGCCACAAGGGCATCAACTCTGGAGGAGGGGATGAGTTGATTACATCGACCCCAGTGTTCAACTGGTCCTTATTTTATCGACCCCCAAGAGGATAAAAGGCAAAGTCGACTTCGGCTGAATTTGAACTCAGAAATTAGCAACGGGTGAAAATACTACTAAACATTTCATCCAGCACAGTAACAATTCTACCATCTCGCTGCCTTAATAATAATAATAATGAAAAAAAATAAATGCACCCTTTTTAAAGCCTAGCCAGGCTTATGGGCCCGGTTTCCCGGTTTCAATGGTGTATGTGTTCCTCAGCTGGACGGGACGCCAGTCCATCGCAGCGTTACCCATTTTTGCCAGCTGAGTGGACTGGAGCAACATGAAATGAAGTGTTTTGCTCAAGAACACAACGCGTCGCTCGGTCCAGCCAGGAATCAAAACCACAATCTTACGATCATGGTGCTGACACCCTAACAACTAAGCCACGCGCCTCCACAACAACAACAACAACAACAACAACAACAACAACAACAACAACAACAACAACAACAATAATAATAATAATAATAATCATAATAATATTAATAATAATGAAATGATAATAACAATAAAGGAAGAAGGAGGAGGAGGAGGAGGAGGTTTTAGCTTTAAGTAGATTTCTTTAAGAATCTAACTAAAAAAATACTAAACAAATTTAGTCTTGAAATGTATTTGGTATTTAAATTACTTACAGTTTCTCACAGGGTACTTGTTCAGGATACATAAATCCAATCTCTTGGACTTCATATAGTTTCCCTGTTGCTGCAGACATAACTTTATCTCCTAACAAAGGCAGATGAAGAAAGAGACAAGAAATAAAATACAACAAAAATCTTGAAAAACAATCTGACGACAGCTGTAAATGGTGGAGCTGCTGATACTGTTGTCACCGACATCTTCAACTCCATCACCCTCATCATTGTTTTACTGCCCCCTTTTCCATTTTGCCATACTTGAATAGATCAGATGGAGTTTACTGAGACAGATTTATATCATGAGTGTTTGAGGGGGCCAATTGAGTCAAGTGCATCAAAACCAAAATCAAATGGAAATTGTAGTTGTGATCCCTAAGCCAAAGGCATGTAAAAATCACCATCCGAATGTGGTCGATGCCAACGCCACCTTGACTAGCTTCTGTGCTGGTGGCATGTAAAAAGCACCAACTGATCGTGGCTGATGACAGCTCCTTTGGTCCCTGTGCCAGTAGCATGTAAAAAAGCACCCACTACACTCTCAGAGTGGTTGGCATCAGGAAGGGCATCCAGCTGTAGAAACTCTGCCAGATCAGACTGGAGACTGGTGCAGCCTCCTGGCTTCCCAGACCCCAGTTGAACCGTCTAACCCATGCCAGCATGGAAAATGGATGTTAAACGATGACGATGATGATGATGATGATGATGATATATATATATATTCATATATATACATATATATACACGTGTGTGTGCATGTATGTTCATATGCCAGAGCAGCTGACTGGCCCTCATGCCAGTGGCACGTAAAAAGCACCCACTACACTCTCGGAGTGGTTGGCGTTAGGAAGGGCATCCAGTTGTAGAAACTCTGCCAAATCAGATTGGAGCCTGGTGCAGTCATCTGGTTCACCAGTCCTCAGTCAAATCGTCCAACCCATGCTAGCATGGAAAGCGGACGTTAAACGATGATAATGATGATACATATTATCATCATTACTTCAATGTCCATTTTGGATAGATCAGAGAGAATTCCTTGAGGCAGATTTTCTACGGTTGGATGCCTATTCTGTTGCCAACCTTTACCTCCTGTTTTTCATGGAAGGTAATATGTTCTTCATGGCTAGACATGTTTACATGAAAGATCAGAATTGAATGACAAAGCTTGTATGACAGTAACCCTTGTGTTAATTTGAGTTTCAAAGAGATATATGATTGATTGACTTACGTTTAGTGAGGACTCCATCCAGCAAAGTGAGGCTGACAACCACTCCGCGGAAGTGGTTGAACCACGAGTCAAATGTAAGAGCCTTCAATGCAGCATTTCTGTCGCTTGGTGGCCTGCAAATGACAAAAACAATACTACTACTACTATTACTACAACTAATAATAATCATTTCTACAATAGGCACAAGGCCTGAAATTTTGGGGGAGCGGGAGGGGAGGTCGATTAGATTGACCCCCAGTATGCAACAGGTACTTATTTTATTGACCCCCAAAAGGATGAAAGGCGAAGTCAACCTTGGCGGAATTCATACTCAGAATGTAGAGACAGATGAAATACCGCTAAGCATTTTGTCCAGCATGCTAACAATTCTGCCAGCTCGTAACAATAATAATAATAATAATAATAATAATAATAATGATAATGATAATAAAATGTAGAACCTGAAGACTAAAACAATACCTGTTGTCATAGGTGCCCTGAGAATGATAGCAAAAGGGGGCTGATTGCTACCTAGTTCAGATACCAGGAAACCCTAAAATGGCAGAAATTCAAAAGATAGTGCTCATGGGAACTGCCCATATCCTACGTAAAATACTTTCTATGTAATCTCAAATTTTAAAACAAACATAATTTTCTTATGTTTTCTTAAACATTCTCTAGAACAACACAATGTACAAAACCAAATATATGGCACCCTAGGCATAACACCAACATGAACTTCTAACTTGTTTTCTCTTGAGGTCTCTGGGTGAGACTTGGAGCTGTGTACAAATATAAAGCAAAAGTCAAACATAAAATTATAATAATAATAACAACAGGCATGATAGA
Source organism: Octopus bimaculoides (assembly GCF_001194135.2). Classification (NCBI taxonomy): domain Eukaryota; kingdom Metazoa; phylum Mollusca; class Cephalopoda; order Octopoda; family Octopodidae; genus Octopus; species Octopus bimaculoides. The sequence goes on from NC_068986.1 coordinate 105,931,033, forward strand.
ACTGCACAATATATTCACTGAGTAATTTGCAAAATCCTGAACTTGCCCCATGATAAAAACTGGTGGGAACACAAACCACCTTCAGTGCTTGAAAAGGATCACATCTCACTCCTCTGGAACTTCACCATTCAAACTAACAGAAAGAGAGATGCGAATAGGCCAGAGATTATAATGAAATACTTCAGACAACATTCATGCCTCCTCATTGATATGACTGTCCCAATCGATATAAACGTATCTGTCAAGACCTACCAAGAACTGAGCAGGTATAAAGATCTAGAAATAGAAATTTGCAAAATGTGGAACCTGAAGACTAAAACAATATCTATTGTCGTAGGTGCCCTAGAAATGATAGCAAAAGGGCCTGATTGCTACCTAGCTCAGATACCAGGAAACCCCAAAATGGCAGAAATTCAAAAGATAGTGCTCATAGGAACTTAATGAAATTTGAACTCAAGAACATGAGAAGTTGGGAGAAATGTATCTCTCATTAAAAATATATCTCTCATTGAATTATATCAAAGTGGACATTATTCTCACCAAAGTAGTAATTCTTTATAACAGCAGGACGCACATTAGCTCTACGATGGTCCCAGAAACTAGTGCTGGTTTGTTACTTTAGTTAATACATTTGAGCCAAAGCAATATCGAAGGGAGAGCACATGAAAGAACTTACGGAGGTATACGCTCAATTATAGTCTCCAGCAATTCAAGGACACCGGTACCCAGTTTAGCAGAAACCTGCAATAAATAAATAAATAATAAAGATGATGATAATAATAATAATAATAGTGATAATAATAACGCCGCCGCCGCCGCCGCCGTCGCCGTCGTCGTCGTCGTCGTCGTTGTTATTATTCATATACACACAACAGATTAGACTATCGGAAAAGAAAAGGTCCTAAAACAAGGCTACAACATGTAATCATTGATGGCAAGAATCGTCCTAAGCATCTTAGCTGTCCTTAGTAACACTGTTTTCTGGAGCTGTAAAATACAAAAAAACAAAAAAAAAAACTCAAACAAACAATGGTAAACACTTACCTTTAATGTTGTGCTTGGTTCTATGTCAAAAATAGATTTGAGTTGTTGCAGAACTTCTTCAGGTCTGGCAACCTTTAGATCTATCTTATTCAACACAGGAATAATGGTTTTCTTTAGCTCCAAAGCCAGATAATAGTTGGCAACTGTCTGGGCTTGAACTCCCTGACAAAAGAAAATATTAGATATTATTAACCAAACTGGATAGACGAATGTTGAGGTGGTTTGGCCACATGGCGACAATGGATGAGGAGTGGATGGTGGTGAAGGTAGAAGTGGTAGGCAACAGATCCAGAGGCAGGCCTTGGTTTGTGTGGATGGATGGAAAGAGGAAAGCTTTGGTGGTTAGGTGGAGTGAGAGAGGCAAGGGAGTTTATAAATTTTAGGAAAAGTTGGAGAGTGTTTGTGGATGGATGAGGGAATTCTGATGTTGCTCAAAGGGGTATGGAACCAGCAGGATGCGGCGGGGGCAAACCAGCATATGCTGTCACGCAGTGGGACTGAACCCAGAACCATGTGGTTGGTAAGCAGGCTACTTACCACACAGCCATTCCTGCGCCTATGATACTCCAGAGATCCTTCAGAGGGACTCTATTTCGGTTGCTTGTCTTTGCAATTGTACCCTTTCAGTTATTATCCAACATTTATAACCATAGGTAAGAATATAAACAAACAAACAAACTGAAGATAGCTAGTTCAGATTAGGGACAGCATAAATGCCACAACCTATCATTCTTTCTTCCTCAAGATATTGGACACATGGATGGAAAATAACCAATATTTTGATGGAATAAAATATTTAATTTCAAAATTTGGAACAGGGTCAGCAATTTTAAGAAAGGGGTAGGTCAATTACATCCACCCCAGTATCCATCAATATCATCATCACCATCATTATTATCATTTAACATCCATTGTCTATGCTGGCATGGGTTGGATGGTTTTACTGGGCTGGTACACTGGAAGGCTGCACCAGACTCCGGTCTGATTTGGCATGGTTTTCTACAGCTGGATGCCCTTCCTAATGCCTACCACTCTGAGAATGTAATGGGTACTTTTACACGGGTGCCATTTGTCCTTATTTTATTGATCCCAAAAAAGAATGAAAGGCAAAGTACAGTCGACAGTATATGAACTCAAAATGTGAAGGGCTAAAATAAAACTCCCCTAAGCATTTTGTCCGGTGCAATAATTACCTTAAGTAAAATATATAACGAGAGTTGCTTACGTGATTTGCGTCCACTAAGAGAAGAACCCCCTGACAGGCTGACATTGAGCGAGAGACTTCATACTGGAAATCAACATGGCCCTGGAAGAAATAGATATAACAACATTATAGTATAGAATTATGGGGGGGGGGGCACACTGTATAGGAAACTGATGCAGGGGTCAGAAGGAAATAGTAGATTGATAGTAGTAGTAGTAGTAGTAGTAGTAGTCAGAAGTAGTAGTAGTAGTAGTCAGAAGTAGCAGTAGTAGGAGTAGTAGTAGTAGTAGTAGTGGTAGTAGTAGTAGTAGTAGCAGTAGTATCCACCATTTGTTGGCGATTCCTCACTCCTGGCAGGTGGCATCTTTGCACCACTCTGGCAACAACCCTTCAACCCATGGGTCTGTGTGGGTAGTCATTGTTGGAGAGGGTTTTACGAGGTCAGAGTGCAAATCCTAGCTCAACCTCTTTTAGTCACCTTTAATGAAATGTTGGGTTTTTCTTTTCACACGCTGGTCTCCACACAGCACAGACTGATAAATTGTTATTAAAGGTATATGAGTGATGGTGGTACAATGATCGTAGTAGGAGAGTGGTCATAATACTACATAAGGGACTGTACCAATTTACAAACAATAGCATCATCATCATTGTTTAACGTCTGCTTTCCATGCTAGCATGGGTTGGACAATTTGACTGAGGACTGGCGAACCAGATGGCTGCACCAGGCTCCAATCTGATTTGGCAGAGTTTCTACAGCTGGATGCCCTTCCTAATGTCAACCACTCCGAGAGTGTACTGGGTGCTTTTACATGCCACCAGCACGAGGGCCAGTCACACGGTACTGGCAACGGCCACACTCAAAAAGGTGTTTCTTACGTGCCACCTGCATGGAAGCCAGTCCAGCAGCACTGGCAATGACCGCTGGACTGGCTCCCTTGCATGTAACATATATATATGAAAGAAATTGATGTATACAGTGCTCAAGGTGCACTACAACTTTGAAAAACAAAAGTTGTTGTTGTAAAGGTGGTGGATAATCTTGTGGGTGTTGATCAAATCAGTTGCCAGACGTCTGAGCTTCAATGTGTCCATGCTCAGAATATGGTAGATGCCTGATGGAGGGTATGTGTTTTGTGGTGTGTGTTTTGTTGCACATTCCTGAACAGTTTCCAGGAGATTTATATGCCGAACAAGATAGGGGTTCCAGACAGGTGAGGCAAATTCTAAGCGTGGATGTACCATTACCACATACGGTTTCAAATAGGTAGCTGGAGAGTGGCTGGGTTTAATCTATATGTAAGAGGACAGTTCTATGATGGTAATATTCCTTTACTCTTTTTTTTTGTTTCAGTCATTTGACTGTGGCCATGCTGGAGCACTGCCTTTAGTTGAGCAAATCGACTAGTATTTATTTTATTGGTCTCTTTTGCCAAACTGCTAGGTTACGGGGATGTAAACACACCACCATCGGTTGTCAAGCAATGTTGGGGGGACAAACACAGACACACAAACATATACACACACGCACAAACATATATATATATATATATATGTATATATACATATATACGACGGGCTTCTTTCAGTTTCCGTCTACCAAATGCACTCACAAGGCTTTGGTTGGCCCAATGCTATAGTAGAAGACACTTACCCAAGGTGCTACGCAGTGGGACTGAACCAGGAACCATGTGGTTCGTAAGCAAGCTAATTACCACACAACCACTCCTATGTCTATAATATTTATTTCTTTATTGCCTACAAGGGGCTAAACAGAGAGAGGACAAACAAGGACAGACAAAGGGATTAAGTTGATTACATTGACCCCAGTGCATAACTGGTACTTATTTAATCGACCCTGAAAGGATGAAAGGCAAAGTTGACCTCGGTGGAATTTGAACTCCGAACTTAATGGCAGACGAATTACCACTAAGCATTTCACCCAACGTGCTAACTATTCTGCCAGTCAGCCACCTTTCAATCATAAATATTCTTTTCTACTCTAGGCACAAGGCCCGAAATTTATAGAGGGGGGGGGCAGTCGATTAGATCGACCCCAGTACACAATTGGTACTTAATTTATCAACCCCGAAAGGATGAAAGGCAAAGTCGACCTCGGCGGAATTTGAACTCAGAACGTAGCGGCAGATGAAATACCGCTAAGCATTTCGCCCGGCGTGCTAACGTTTCTGCCAGCTCACCGCCCTAAAATAGTAATATAGACATGTAGGTAATAGCAGTGAATTAGCGTCACTGGTATGTTGTACCTGACTGAACAAATTTATGATCAAAAGCATTTCAACCATGACGTGTGTGTTTGTATGTAGGCATGTTTGTATGTAGGCATATTTGAAATGTAGGCATGTTTGTATGTAGGCATATTTGAAATACAATCTGTAAAAGACACATAATCCCTTACAACTTACTGGAGTGTCAATAAGGTTCAGTAAATATTGTTTCCCTTTATATGTATGTATCAGTGAGACAGTCTGCGCTTTAACTGTGATTCCTCTTTCACGTTCTATCTGAAGTTTGTCCAACACTTGTTTGTTGTCCTTTGTGGTCGGAATCGTTCCTGCAAGAGGTAGAATAAAATCGTTATTAATGTCTACCATCAAAATATATAGCACATACACACACACATTTGTATCTACTAACTTTACTTACAGCACTTTGGTGAGTTCACGGTTTCGCAATCTTTTTACCCTTGTGTAACTCCTAAAATAAATTACATCTCAAGGAACTCCTGCACACTATACACACACACATATATATAAATATATATATATATATATATACCAACGTTGCCTTCCTGGCACATAAAAAGACATTCGTGTGAGATCGTTGCCAGTGCCGATAGACTGGCTCCTGTGCAGGTGGCACGTAAAATACACCATTTTGAGCGTGGCTGTTGCCAGTACCGCCTGACTGGCCCTCATGCCGGTGGCAAGTAAAAGCACCCACCACACTCTGAGTGGTTGGCGTTAGGAAGGGCATCCAACTGTAGAAACTCTGCCAAATCAGATTGGAGCCTGGTGTCGTCTCCTGGTCCACCAGTCCTCAGTCAAATCGTCCAACCCATGCTAGCATGGAAAGCGGACGTTAAACGACGATGATGATGATGATGATGATATATATAAATATATATATATATACGTATATATATATATATATACGCATATATATATATGTGTATATATACTTTTTGAGGGTATGTTCCAATACGTCATCACAACCATTTTCATTACTTTTTTCCCAGTTCAGGCAGTGATGGACCTCCTCTGCAACAAAGACACCTGTTTCTATACCCCTGTGATACCCTTGCCTCTCAGCACCAGGTATAACCACCACCACCACCCCACTGCCTCAATTGAAGAATCTTGTCTTGTGAGCATCTTGGCAACTTGACTAATATCAGTGACACAGAAATGCACCAAGAGCACTCTGTAAAGTGGTTGGCATAAGGAAGGGCATAAAACCATAGAAACCATGCAAAAATAGACATTGGTGCTCAACATGGTCCTGTCAAACCATCTGATCCACACCTGTATGGAATATGGATACTAAATGAGAATAATGATGAGGACGACGATGACGACGATGATGATGATGATGATGATTTGGCTAATAACTTAATCCAACCGAAGGTGGTGAGCAGGCTGGATTGTTAGCTTGTTGGGCCAAATGTGGCTTTTTATTTGTCTTTATATTCTTGAGTTCAAATTCCGCCAAGGCTGACTTTATCTTTTATCCTTTCAAGGTCTTATTCAATAAAATAAGTACCAGATAAATATTGGGGGTCGATCCCCAAAATTTCTGGCCTTGTGCCAAGATTTGAAACCAATGTCTTAATCTAGTCGTGAGGAGAAGGTCAGAATTGTGAAAATCTTAATAGGTATTTTTGAAGATGGCAATTAGAAACAGTAAGATTTCACTTACCTGTAAATTCCAGTAAACGATCGGATAAAGTGCTTTTACCATGGTCGACATGAGCTATGATGCTAAAATTTCGAATGTATTCAACAGGAAATTTGGATAAGTCCACCTGAAGAATGGTAAATAAACATCAAAGTTAATTCGTTTAGGCAGAGGATTTGCTGAGGATATACATAAACATATTGTTCAGTGGAACATGATTACATATCATCGTCATCATTTAATGTCCGTTGTCCATGCTGGCATGGGTTGGACAGTTTGACTCTGGCTGGAAAGCTGGAAGGTTGCACCAGAATCTAGTCTGATTTGGCATGGTTTTCTATGGCTGGATGCCCTTCCTAATGCCAACCACTCTGAGAGTGTAGTGGGTGCTCTTATGTGCCATTGGCGCGTAAAAGCACCCATTACACTCTCGGAGTGGTTGGCGTTAGGAAGGGCATCTAGCTGTAGAGACCATGCCAAATCAGACTGGAGTCTGGCAAAGCTTTCCTGCATGCCAGCCTTGGTCAAACTATCCAGCCCATGCCAGTAGGGACAATGGACATTAAACGATGATGATGATGATGATGATGATGATGATGATGATATGTAATCATCTCCACTGAACAATAATTAAATGTTAGTTTGGCAATCAGAATACAGATGTCCGTGAGTGAGTGTGTGTGTGTGTGTGTGTGTGTGTGTGTGTGTGTGTGCAATAAATTAAGGAGATTTACCTTGGGTGAAGATGAACTGTAATTTTGATGTAGAACACAGGATTGAAAGGAAGACCTGAAAATATAATTGAAATGATCAAATTACTGTTAGTGAATGAAACAGACATCAACTAACAGTTTGTGCTGGACTAGATGGGAAGTAGATACTTTCAGTAACTGAACTGGACATTAATTAACATTAGAAGTGGACAATGACTGACGAAGACAACAGCAGGCTGAAATATAGAATCCAAAAGTTGATACATGCAATTACTTATAGATTTATCTACTTTGAATTCCAATGATAAAAATGAATTATTTCATGTTCTCTTGAAGTTACTAAATTCTTATGACATGAACAATGTAAATTTTCATTGGTAAGAACAAGATTTCTAAAATAGAGAAATTCAAAGGGTTGCTTTGGTCCAATGGTAGAACATCTGTCGTATTTACAAAAGATGTTGCTTCAAATCCTATGAGCAACCTTAGACTTTCCCAAAAAGTATTTTTCAACCCAAAATTTGCATGCCATTCATCATCATCATCATCATCGTTTAACATCCGTTTTCCATGCTGGCATGGGTTGGACGGTTTGACTGAGGACTGGCAAGCCAGAAGGCTGCACCAGTCTCCAAACTGATCTGGCAAAGTTTCTACAGCTGGATGCCCTTCCTAATGCCAACCACTCCAAGAGTGTAGTGGGTGCTTTTACATGCTACTGGCACGAGGGCCAGTTAGGTAGTACTGGCAATAGCCACACTCAAATGGGGTTTTTTAACGTGTCACCTGTACAGGAACCAGTCCAACAGCACTGGCAACAATCTCGCTTGGATGGTGCTCTTAGCACTCCACTAGCACAGATGCCAGGCATGCGGTGCTGTCCTACTTTAAGTTCCATCATTAAAAATGAATAATAATTAATTTTCAATAATAAATTTTTACAGGTGCTGGCATGGCTCTGTGGTAAGAAGCTTGCTTCCCAACTGGCTGACCAAAGCCTTGTGAGTGGATTTAGAAGACAGAAACTGAAAGAAGCCTGTGGTATACACATGTATATAAATACCTATATGTGTGTGTGTCTATGTGTCAGTGTTTGTCCTCTGCCACCACTTGACAAGCTGGTAGCGGTGGGTTTAAGCCCACATAATCTAGCGGTTCAACAAAAAATATTGAGAAACTAAGTACCAGGCTTAAAAGATAATCAAATACTAGGGTCAATTCATTTGGGGTTATGTCTTTGCATTCGACATCACTTCGTCAAACATCTTTTGGTCTGACATCACTTCGTCAAATGTCTTTACATCCAGGTTTTTTTGTCCGACATCTTTTTGTGTTATGATTTTCTTTGTCCAACAACTTTTGTCCAATTTTAAATAAGTTCTTTAGAAAACAAGGTGAAATATCTCTAATGATATATTCACAGAACTATAATGAGCCTCATTATAGGATTGTTATTATCATTCTTTTTTCTTCTCTGTTAACAGTTTTTCTTCCTCTTTTTCCTTCTCTCTTTTAAGTATGGTGCTATATATAGAGAGTGCTGCAAATTTAGTGTACACATTTTTAATTTATCCATCCCGAAATGATAAAGTTCATAGTAACGACCAAAAAGCAAAAGAAAAGTAGTCGATGAAAGTTATTGCATCTATGTTTTTCATTTAAGCAATACAAAACTAGGAAAAAAATACTGGAGATGCGAGGAAAGAAGGCTGTGTTTAGTGACATCGGACGAAAAGTCAGATCATGGATTCATTCGATTAAAATTCTTCATGGTGGTGCCCCAGCATGGTCGCAATCTAATGACTAAAACAACTTAAAGATAAAAATGATGAAGAATTCAGTAATTAAACTTTGTTGTTAATGAATATCATTAAGCTGGTGTTGGGAAATAAAATTATTTTGGAAGGTTTTCAATTAGCCATATTTCTGCTGAAATATACAACCTTTTTTTTTCTTAATTAATTTTGAAAATAATTAAGAACTTAATAAAAAAAACTTCCTGATTACTATCTTTTATTTTTTACAGTCATTAGACTGTGGCCATGCTGGGACACCACCTGGAAGAATTTTTGGGTGAATGAATTCACCCCAGTATTAATTTTTTTATACTTGGTACTTATTCTATCGATCTTTTTCTGCTGAACTGCTAAGTTATGGGAATATAAACACACCAACATGTGTTATCAGGTGCTGGTGGGCAAACATAGACACTAAAGTTCTATATTTAAGAGATGAGGAATTATGTACATTATTTACATTTCACGGATATTTGTCCTCATCTTGTTTTTTGTTAACACGTTTCGGCTAATATACCCTCTAGACTTCACCAGGTGTCTTGGGGAAATTTTGAGCCTAATAGTAATAATAATAATAATAGTAGGTGCCTTAGGTATAATAAAAAAAATATTCAGACAAATACATAACAAAAACACCAGGACTTACAAATATATATAACATACAGAAAATTGCACTACTGGGCACAGCACACATCCTATGCAAAACACTTTCAATACAGTAACCATAAGAGCACCACAGCAAACCACAGCACATACCCAAGGCGCACAGAGCTGCGCTTGGTAGTGAAGTGAAAGCACGTTAAAAAGATAAAACTACTGAACAATAATAATAATAATAATTATAATAATAATAACAACAACATCTAAAAATACCTTAGGAATGAGAACCCAGGTTCGAAATTTCCCCAAGACATCTGATGAAGGCTGGAGGGTATATCAGCCGAAACGTTGCTTTAACAACAAACAAGATGAGGACAAATATCCGTCAAATGTAAATAATAAACACAGACGATAGGCTTCTGTCAGTTTCTGTCCATGAAATCCACTCGCAAGGCTTTGGTGAGTCCAAGACTGAACCTGGAGCCATGTCATTGAGAAGCAAACTTCTTACCACACAGCTATGTCTGTGCCTATAAAACCTGTCAAACTTTAAATTTTTTGATAGAAAGTATTGAAGGTTCTAATTTAGATCACTTTAAAACATGAAGTTTGTATCACAGAACCAGGGACAGTCTCAGGAAGGTTAGTATCAAAAGGGTTAAACATGAACAGCCTAAAACAAATAGGGGTTAAGAGATTCAGTAGCCATGAAGAGACTAGGAATTGCTTTTCATCTAAGAGTAAAGAAGAGAGAGAGCAAGAGGTGCTGTTACTTGGGCTGAAGGGAAAACATTAACTTCTTTTCTTCCACAGTACTGTGGACAATAGCAAGGAGTGAGAACTGGGCAGTCGTTATTAGTATTTTGGACAATAGCTAACAGGAAGTGAATGACAGCTAAGAGACGATTGGACAATATCTAACAATAGACATGGACTGTAACTGGACAATAATTAACTGCGGCTGTGAGCTTGTGTTGGCTGCCGTTGAGACCAGGGCTGTGGAGTTGAAACAAAAAACTTTGACTGTGACTCCTCTACTATTGGTAGCTTTGACTCCCGACTCCTCTTTGCGTAATTAAGTGATTGTGGTCTACATACCCCATAAAGCATATGCATACGCTTGTACTTTGAGTAGGCCTATATGTTAGAACTGGTTTATATTAAAAAATAAAGCTATCGTGAGTCGGAATCAGAGTCGGTATGGTTTTACGGACTCCGACTCCAGCTACCCCTTAATTGTTTCCGACTCTGACTCCATAGCTTTGGTTGAAACAAGTGTTCTTGGACACCACACTACCAATTTCTTCTATAAAATCAGGATAACTGTAGCTCGTCTTAGATATGAGCCCCATGAGGTGAGATGGCCGTTGCTGGCCATTGCCTGCACCAATGCCATTGAGGTCATGCCCACGAGGTACTCCATTTGTTCTGGGATGTACATCCTGTTACTCCCTCCCACCGTCTTCTGCTACTCAATCCCCACCCCACCAATTTTTCTTTTTCTTTGTTTTCTTATGATAGCTACGGGTTTTTCTCTCAATAATTTGATCCTTTAGACTTTTAATATCTTTTCCCTTTCATTAACAGAGTGGGAGGGCAGGAACTAACTGAGATGTGGGCAGCAACTGGACATCAGCCAACAACAGAAGTGGGCAGAACTGGACATCAGCTAAAAATGGAAGTTGGCAGTTAGTAGCTGAGGGCTGGGTATTAACTGGACAATAACTAACAAGTGAAAGTGGATAGAAATTCAGAGCCTATAGCAGAAATGGGTGGTAATTAACTGAGGGCTGGGCAATAAACAGGGACACTCAATGGTGAAAATGGGCAGTAACAAACAGATGAATGGATGGTCAATAACAACCAATAGGATGAGGAGAAAATAGATTCATCAATAAGTGAAAAAGAATTATTGATCTACCTAGTTCCTTCTTGCTACAGTAACATAACAAAACCTTGTTATTATCTTTAAAAAATAGTATATCAGTAGAATGTTTTTAATACTGACTCTGGTTTATATAACACTGGTTATAAAATATTCATTAGAGATGATATCATTAAAAATAATAAAAATACAATATTGGGATACTGTATAATTAGATATACTGTTTACAATAAGAAATTACTTAGAGATTATTTTTTATGGTGAAATGTGTCATGTTATATACATAGATACGTATCTGTGTGTGTGTGTGTGAATGTGTGTGTGTATGTGTGCGTGTGTAGATAAGAAGCTCACCCCGAACCAAGATATCTTGGGTTCAGTTCCAAGCAGTGACCTGAACAATAATAATAATAATAATAACGATAATAATAATAACATCGAAAAATATCTTAGGAATGAGAACCCAGGTTCTAAATTTCCCCAAGACACCTGAAGAAGGCTGGAGGGTATATCAGCCGAAACGTTGTGTTAACAACAAACAAAATGAGGACAAATATCCATTGAATGTAAATAATGCTAATAATCAATAATTTTACCAAGTAGTCAGTACGTTAAAAAAACCTTTTTAGGTGAATTATTCAAAATATTCTATAATATATGCATAATTATAATCAAGGGTCAGCTAAGTGCTTCACCACGTACCGAAATTAGAAATAGACGCTAATGTCTTTTCAACTACCATAAAAATCTGAGACAATAACACACATTTTTATATAGGCAAAAAGAAAAATAATGAATCCATACGACTTTGGTTAACCACAGATGCGTTTTGAATTTAAAGTAAATTATATTTACCTATTATTCTACTCTGTGTGATACTCCGAGTTATAAATTTGCGAGTGTTAGGATTAAATATGTACGTACGGATTCATCATTTTTCTTTTTACCAACATAAAAAAAGTGTGCTATTGTCTTGGAGATTTTTATGGTAGTTGAAAAGACATTAGTGTTTATTTCTAATTCAGTACATGGTGAGGCACTTAGCTGATTATAATTATGTATATAATTATAGAATATTTTGTATATGTATATATATATATATATATATTTGTTCTTCACTGTTCTTATTCTAGTGAAGAACGAATATATAGTGTGTGTGTTTTTTGGCAAAAATAAAAAATGAGGCATATAATTACATATACTGTTCACAGCAAGAAATTACTGTGGCTGTGTGGTAAGTAGCCTGCTTACGAACCACATGGTTCCGGGTTCAGTCCCACTGCGTGACACCTACTATAGCCTCGGGCCAACCAGAGCCTTGTGAGTGGATTTGGTAGACAGGAACTGAAAGAAGCCCGTCGTATATATGTA
>NC_068986.1:105943632-105944212 GCF_001194135.2 Octopus bimaculoides
TATATATATATATATGTATGTATGTGTATGTGTGTGCATGTTTGTGTCTGTGTCTGTCACCCCAACATCGCTTGACAACCAACGCTGGTGTGTTTAGGTCTCCGTAACTTAGCAGTTCGGCAAAAGAGACCAATAGAATAAGTAATAGGCTTACAAAGAATAAGTCCTAGGGTCGATTAGCTCGACTATAGGTGCTCCAGCATGGCCACAGTCAAATGACTGAAATAAGTAAAAGAGTAAACAGCATCCCAAAATACAACCAATGTTTCAACAAACAACTCCACATCAGGAATCTTGCAACACAAATTCATAAACATGTGTGTATATATACATATACATATATATATGTAAATATATAAAAACAGCTGTAAGACTCTATCCAAAAAATTCTTCAACCTTACCTTTGCTCTCTTTATCCCTTTGTTTTTATATATTTACACATACACACGCTAATACACGACTTATAATACCCAATCATGTTCATACAACGACTGGGGCAAACTAGTCGGTATACAGCACTTACTCGGTATTACCTGTATCCTCCGGGGTTTGGTTAAATCCAATACCCTCCTCAACCTTA
>NC_068986.1:105945210-105947421 GCF_001194135.2 Octopus bimaculoides
CCTTTGAATTACAAGTACAACAGAAACAGGAAGAAAGAGTGAGAGAAAGTTGTGGTGAAAGAGTACAGCAGGGTTCGCCACCATCCCCTGCCGGAGCCTCGTGGAGCTTTGGGTGTTTTCGCTCAATAAACACTCACAACGCCAGGTCTGGGAATCGAAACTGCGATCCTATGACCGCGAGTCCGCTGCCCTAACTACTGGGCCATTGCGCCTCCACACACACATCATCATCATCGTTTAACGTCCGCTTTCCATGCTAGCATGGGTTGGACGATTTCACTGAGGCTGTTCCGTTGATCGGATGAACTGGAACCCTCGACGTCGTAAGCGATGGAGTGCCAACATATATATATATATATATATATGCTTATGTACATATCTATACACATGTATGTATACACACTCAAACGTTCTACCAGTGTAGACTGAAGTTATTTAGCTGAGAGGAAGAATCAATAACAGTTTTGTTTCGCTTCCACAGACCCTTCTGTTGTAGCTTTAACAGGCAAAATAAAAACCAAAATAAACAAAAAAAGAAAAGTTGTTGGTCTGGCCCAGAATGAGAGCAATGTTGCTGCTCGGTGTTACAAACAAATCTGCCACAAGAGATCTTTCAATAAGGATTATCAACTGTTTCTGTATTTCTTTCTTGGTGGTTTTTTTTTTTTCTTTTCTTATTTCTTTTTTTTTTTGTAAATGTAGTCCACTTGTTTTGTTAGATGGAAGCTCAATAATAACAACAACAGCAACAACAACGACAATGATAATGATGATGATGATGACGATAACAGTAATGATAAGAAAAAGCACAAACAAAGATAATGATAAATAAAAATAATGGTAACAAAAAACAAACAAAGACATCAACAATAAATTACAAAAAAAAACCCAAAAAACAAACGAGGGAAGGAAAGGAATACCATAATGATGATTGAACACAGCTAGTTTATTGTTTAAATTCTGAAGAGAGATTAATCACATGCAGCTTAATTTTCAACTTGATTGAGAAGAAGAGATACTACTACTACTACTACTACTACTACTACTACTACTAACAATAACAATAATAATAATAATAATAATAATGATAATAATAATAATGATAATAATAATAATAATAATAATAATGATAATAATGATAATAATGATGATAATAATAATAATAATAATAATAATAATAATAATAATAATAATAATAATAATAATAATAATAATAAAAGAAAAAAAAAGAAAAAGAAAAATCAAGCTGTCATTTTTGGTTAGTTATAGGTATTATTAAAGAAAATTGGTATCTGGCATTGCATTTCATTGGCTAGTTCTTTCTCGCTGAATTAAGTCTACGAGAGTGAATGCTAGATTTCAGATTGAAACAATTTTGCTTGTATCAATAATGTCTTGGGAAAAGAATGGATGTCACAGCTTTCATGTTTAATTCTCTATAAATCTAAGCCCCACCCAGGAGAGAAAGAAAGAGAAAAAAAATGGAAATTAGAATTTATTGCTTAACCCTTTAGTGTTTGAAGTAATCATACCTGGCCAAAATATCCTACCTGTTTTATGTTCTAACCAGCTAGATCTGGCCTCTTGTGCCTACCCTACAATGTCATTCTCAAAATGAACAATCCCATTATTAAAATCTTAACTCTTTTGTTATTTCTTTTGAGATGCTCTGTGTTTCTTTCATTTAATTTTAAATATAACAAAAAATTTAGTAAAATAACTTGGTTATCATTTAAGCTAGTGTTAGGAACATAAATTGTGACTAAGGTTTGGTGGAAGATTTTAAATCAGAACTTATGAAAACAAGTTGTTACTGAATGGCAGATGGAACATTATAGTGAAGTTGAACATCTTATCTGGCCACCACAGTCCCCAGATCTCAATATTATCGAACTGGCACCCATGCCAACGTCTTCATTGAACACTAAACTCGGCTTGCGAAGACCTGTTGGGGCAAGCGAAAGTGAAATCGTGATGGCACCAGTACCAGTAAATCACTAAGAGCACCGTCCAAGTGTGATCGTTGCCAGAGCACCAGCTGTCTGGCTTTCGTGCCGGTGGAACGTAAATAGCACCATTTGAGCATGACCGTTACCAACGTCGCCTTCCTGGCACTTGTGCCAGTGGCATGTGAAAAGACATTCAAGCGATGTCATTGCCAGTGCCACTGGACTGGCTTTTGTGCAGGTGGCACGTAAAATACACCATTTC
>NC_068986.1:105948256-105951273 GCF_001194135.2 Octopus bimaculoides
ATTTGGCAGAGTTTCTACAGCTGGATGCCCTTCCTAACGCCAACCACTCAGAGAGTGTAGTGGGTGCTTTTACGTGTCACCAGTACGAAGGCCAGTCAGGTGGAACTGGCAACGGCCACGATAATGAAAATAATTACAATGATGATGATGAGAATAATAGTGACAATGAACACGACATGGTAATGATAATGAGGATATAAGCCATTGAAACAAATAGAGATTGGCAAAAAGCAAAACAAAAATCCCCCAAATTCCAAGCAAAACACAAGAACTCACTATATATATATATATATATATGTTTGTGTGTTTGTGTTTGTCCCCGCAACATCGCTTGACAACCGATGTTGATATGTTTATGTCCTCGTAACATAGCGGTTCGGCAAACGAGACCGATACAAAGAATAAGTCCTGGGAATCGATCTGTTCGATTAAAGGTGGTGCTCCAGCATGGCTGCAGTCAAATGACTGAAACAGGTAAAAGAATAAAAGAATACCTAAAGTAATTATAATTAATTTTCAAATTAGTGAAGAATCTGAAGGCATTTATTCCCGAATCGAATCCTTTTGTTATTGTATTTCAATTGAAATTCCACTGCTTTTGTTTCGATTAATAGTGGAAACAATGAAGGATTTAATAAAATAACTCTGACATTATAAAGCTGGTGTTTGGAACACAAATTGATATGAAATTGTGATGGACAGTTTTAATTAAGATCATTTTAAAGTTTTTAAATAATTGGTATATTTAGGTTGCAACTCAGAAACATAACTTAAGAAAAGGTTTTGACACAAAATTATGTTGGCTGGTTTTAAATTAAATATGAATTCCTTAATAGAGGTGGTTTTGTATCTAAGAATCAGAGATTGGCCCAAGCAGGGT
Organism: Octopus bimaculoides; assembly: GCF_001194135.2. Lineage (NCBI taxonomy): Eukaryota > Metazoa > Mollusca > Cephalopoda > Octopoda > Octopodidae > Octopus > Octopus bimaculoides. The sequence continues at coordinate 105,949,137 of NC_068986.1, forward strand.
GGCATTTGAAAAGGGTAGAACAAAGTATCAAGATGGACATTAAATGATGATGATGGTTATGATGATGCATGTATGTGCATGTGTGTATCATCATCATCATCATCATCATTTTTACCATCATCACCATTATCATCATCATCTTCATGATCATCAGTCTACTCAACAAGCAAAAATGAGTCCTACTTGTATTTCAAAAGGGCCAAACTCGTCACACTCTGTGTCACGCAGAGTCTCCCTGAGAACTATGTTAAGGATACACGCCTGTGGAGTGTTCAGCCACTTGCAAATTAATTTCACAAGCAGGGTGTTCCATTCATTGGATCAATTGGAATCCTATATACATACAATGGACTTCTTTTCAGTTTCCATCTACCAAATCCACTCACAAGGCTTTGGTCAGCCCGATGCTATAGTAGAAGACACTTGCTTTAGAATGGTGGCAGCTGATGAAGGAAATGTTCTCTATGTGGCCTCTGTGTTTTCTGTACTCTGTTTATCATTGTGTCCACGTTTTTTTGCAACGTCCTGTACCCAGATATGCATCTATATATACATGTAGATGTAGGTATGTACATACATGTACGTATATATGCATATACTCATATATTATTTGTATTATATATATATATATATATATATATATATATATATATATGTGTATATACATATATATATATATATATATATATATATATGTGTATATACATGATGGGTTTCTTTCAGTTTCTGTCTACCAAATCCACTCACAGGCCCTTGGTCAGCCAGAAGCTATAGTAGAAGACACTTGCTCAAGGTGCCATGCAGTGGTATTGAACCCAGAACCATGTGGTTGGGAAGCAAGCACCTTACCACATAGCCTCACCAGTGCCTAAGTCAACTGTATTTTAGAATTTGTCACATTTCTATGAAAGAAGGCCAAGGAGGAAGAGACATTATAAAAATCATGGCAAATTCAATACACCATTGATTGAGAGCAATCTTCATTGTCAAAAACATGGTGTTTACACCTGAGACAGTTGTGCTGTCAGGTTGAAGTACTGTAAACACAGGAAGGAAAACACACTCATTGAATGAATAAAAGACAAATGAAATAGTACTGTAGGGTTTGTGATATTCAGAGCAGCAAAAGAGAAGTGCATTAACTGAAGGAGAGAGAAATGGAATTCTATAGAAAGGAAAATGATTGGTCACTATTCCCTTACAAGTTGACATCTCTTTAACTAATCACACATGTACATGGGTGATTGGTTAAGAACCTTGCTTCTCAACAATGTGGTCTCAGCTTCAATCACACTGTGAGACACTTTGGGTAATATGTTATTTTTCTATAGAACTAGGCAAACTAAAGGCTTGTGAGTGGATTTGGTTGAGGAAAACTGAAAAATACCGGTTGTACATTTTTATTTTTTGTACATGTTTCGTGATGTCCTGTGCCCACACATGCATATATATATTGTCAGACAGACCTTGATGACTGCTATAAAGCAAGAAAGTATACTAGTCCTTATATATATTTAATACTCAATATTTCATATATTCAATAAGACATTCGATACTTCATTTCATTTTACTATTTATATTATATATTTCATATTCTATATCCCACATTAATTTTATAAGAATATAAATAAAACATAAAAAACAGACAGAGTTGGAATTCTTTTAAATAATATATATATACGTACAGATGTGAGTATGTACATATACGTATGTATATATGCATATATATGTATATGTATATATATTATATTTATATTACTATATGATTGAATGCCACGCATCCTCTTCCAAGTAAGTTTTATCTTTTATATATCATCATCATCATCATCATCGTTTAACGTCCGCTTTCCATGCTAGCATGGGTTGGACGATTTGACTGAGGACTGGTGAAACCGGATGGCAACACCAGGCTCCAGTCTGATTTGGCAGAGTTTCTACAGCTGGATGCCCTTCCTAACGCCAACCACTCAGAGAGTGTAGTGGGTGCTTTTACGTGTCACCCGCACGAAAACGGCCACGCTCGAAATGGTGTCTTTTATGTGCCACCCGCACAAGCCAGTCCAGGGGCACTGGCAACGATCTCGCTCGAAAATCCTACAGGAGCCAGTCAGGCGGTACTGGCAACGGCCACGCTCAA
>NC_068986.1:105952158-105955084 GCF_001194135.2 Octopus bimaculoides
GTATATATGCATATATATGTATATGTATATATATACATATATATACAGGGTTGGCTAAAAGTCACCTGACAGTAAATTAAAACCATTTAATTCCAAGATTTATTTATGCTTAATCCATAAAGCACTGGGATTTGCACTTAGATAGTATAGACTGCCAAGTACATTTTCTGAAAATGAGACTACCATGCACACATAAAAAACAAACATCTTCTTAGTACATAATGGTGGTAAGTTTTACATCATCTGAAAAGTCATTAGATGAACTATTAGTCCTCTTGCATTCTGGGGGGTATTGGAGCATTTGAGTAACATTAGACCCCAACAAACGCCCATAAAGTAAATGCATCTATCTGGGCCATGATCATGGCCTGTCGACCTGTGCCTGACAGCCACAATTGTGGCCCGTCGTGCTTCATGTGTTAACAATTGGATGAATTTAATAAAAGCATCTAAATATGAATAGTTGCTTTTCATATTTAGCATCCTTTGATGCTAAATAGATGCAATTTTGGGGCAGAGGTAAGTTGATTGCATCAACAACATTACTCAAATGGTCCTTTATTTTATCGACCCTGAAAGGATGAAAGGCAAAGTCGACCTCAGTGGAATTTGAACTCAGAATTTAAGAACATATGAAATTCCGCTAAGCATTTTGTCCAGCTTGTTAACGATTCTGCCAGTCTGCCACCTTTCTTCAGACAAATATTGAGTATTTCTTACAAAAGTACAGCACAACATATTTTTGAGGTGAGTAGAAGAGAAGGGGTGGGGCAGGGAACAATATGCGTAGGTGGGTGGACCTCAAGATATGAGGTGAGTAGAAGAGAAGGGGTGGGGCAGGAGAACAATATGCGTGGGTGGGTAGATATTGCAAAAGTGTATGGGGAGAGTGGGAGGGAAACATGCAAATGACAGGCTGAATCATCCTTATCTTTTACTTGTGTGAGTCATTTGACTGTGGCCATGCTGGGGCACCGCCTCAAAAAATTTTTAATCGAAAGAATTGAACCCAGGACTTTTTGTTTCTTTTTAAGCCTGGTACTCATTCTGTTGATCTTGCCAAACCACTAAGTTACAGGGATGTAAATATACCGACACTGGTTGACAAGCAGTGTTGGGGGACATTCACAGACACAAAGACATGCACACACACACACACACACACATCTGACAGGCTTCTTCCAGTTTCTGTCTACCAAATCCACTCATGTGGCCGAGGCTGTAGTAGAAGACACTTACCGAAGGTGCCACACAGTGGGACTGAACCTGGAACTATGTAGTTGGGAAGCAAGCTACTTACTACATAGTCATGCCTATGGCTGAGGAAAAAAATTAATAGATTAAAAAGAGAACGAAAATTTTATTTTTTATAAAAAGTGAAATTGTTTCTGTTTTATTTTTTTTTTCTAATTGAAAGTTAAAATAAAAAATAACTCTATAATGAAATTTGTATTTTTCAGAAATACAAATTATCATTATTTTATATTAAAAATAAAAAAAAGTTTATAATGAAACATTTTGTATTTTACAGAAGTGAAAAAAAAAACCCCAGGTAAATGAGATTACAGTTACAAAAATGTATGCTTACAGAAATGAAAATTAATTTTTCTATTAGAAAAATATATTACAAATAAAAAAGTCTGCTGTCCAAGAAAAGAAAGTTAATTTTTTAATTAGAACTTTAAAAAGGTTATAAATAAAATTTGTATTGCCAAGAGATGAACAATAATTTCTCAAATTAAAAAAAAAAAAATAGTTATATTGAAAATTTTATCTTTTACAGAAAGGAAAATCAATAAATATCTAAGTATAAGAAACATGGTGTGTATAACTGACTCTTTGTCTGTCTGCCTTTCTTTGTCTCTAGCATCTTTTTCACCTGCTGTCTGTCCATCTTGGAAGGACAAGAATTAATAAAGGAAAAATTGCTATAAGAAAAATTAGAATTAAACAAACATACAAACAGTATGTCATTAAAATTTTGATGATGACAACATCGTATAATATATTATGAATGTGACACTGTGACACCACTATCAATCTATAATTTTTGACAGTACTTGTATGTTTGAATTTCAAATAACTCTAAATGTCAACTGCAAACATTTCTTTTTTTTGTTTTAATATTCCTTGCCTGAAATTGAAGAAGATCTTATATTCAAACCTGTCATCATCATCATTTTTTCCATGCTGGCATGGGTTGGATTGTTTGATTGGAGCTGGCAAGCCACAGGGCTATGCAAAGTTCTTCTGTCGTTTTTGGCATGGTTTCTATGACTAGATGCACTTCCTAACGCCAACCGTGTCCAGAGTGCATTTTTCAAGACACCAGCAAGATCACCAAGTAACTTGCAAGACAAAACTAAAACCCCATCAGATACAATAATTCTAATACGACCAGCGTTACCTTGCTGGCACTTGTGCCGGTGGCATGTTAGAAAACCATTCAAGTGAGGTCGTTGCCAGTGTTGCTGGACTGGCTTTTGTGCAGGTGGCACATAAAAAACACCATTTTGAGCGTGGCCGTTGCCAGTACCGCCTGACTGGCCCTCGTGCCAGTGGCAGGTAAAAGCACCCTCTACACTCTCGGAGTGGTTGGCGTTAGGAAGGGCATCCAGCTGTAGAAACACTGCCAGATCAGATTGGTGCCTGGTGTGGCCTCCTGGCTTGCCAGTCCCCAGTCAAACCGTCCAACCCATGCCAGCGGGCTCACACCAGGCTCCACGCACATTAAACGATGATGATGATATATATACACACACATACAAACAAATATATATATATATATATATTACACACACATATATTTAGAAACACACGCACACATATGTCTTTTATCTTTTATCTGTTACAGTCATTAGATTGCAGCCATCCTGGGCCACCACCTTGAAGAAATTCTAGTTGAATAAATTGACCCCCCAGTGTT
>NC_068986.1:105956676-105963004 GCF_001194135.2 Octopus bimaculoides
ATATATATATATATATGGGCGCAGGTGTGGCAGTGTGGTAAAAAAGCTTGCATCACTACCATTTGGTTCCAGGCTCAGCCCTATCAGAGCCTCGAGCAGACGAAAGCCTTGAGTGGATTTGGTAGACGGAAACTGAAAGAAGCAGGTCGTTTGTACGTATACCTGTATGTACATCTGTGTGTATCTTTGTGCCTGTGCTTGTCCCCCCCCCTCCTCTCGCACCACTTGACAACCGGTCTTGGTGTGTTCATGTGCCCGTAACGTAGCGGTTCGGCAAAAAGGGACCGATGAAATAAGTATCAGGCTTTAAAAAAATATGCACTGGGTTCGATTCATTCGACTAAAAGTTCTTCAAGGCGGTGCTCCAGCATGGCCGCAGTCTAATGATTGAAACAAGTAAAAGATAAAAAAAAAAAATATCCAAATTCAATCAAAAACGACCAGTCCAGAGTGTCGCATGTATAATCAACCCCAATCTACTTGTAAGAGTGTGTATTCAGTTTATACAGTCAAAAAGTCATCGACCGATCCTCTACCTGGTTACATGAGCTGCTAGAAAAAATAACCACATGTCCATCACGTTGTACCTTCTCGTCTTACTCGAAGAACTTTGAACCAAGGTTAGCCCGGTCAAGGTTGACACGGAGCTAAACAATTATAAACGAGGTGATCGGAAATTTATTACAAAATGTAAACTTACCGGTTCAATAAACTGAGCAATTTCTTAAAATTTAATTTCTGAGTTTTCGTAACATGTTTACATAAATTCATTTTGTATTTTGATCAACCGGAGCTTTAAGCGGTGACACACGGGAAGTGTTTCCTAGTTGTAAAAGTCCATGTCAGTTTCGTAAAGGAAGAATACAGAAAAATGGAAGGATGTTATTTTACGAAATAGTATTATATTATACTACAAAGCTAGTTGATAGATATTTCCTCCAGTTTAGTTCTATGATATCTGTTCTCTTTCTTATGTACGTTCTTTTGAGATTATCTTTCTTTTCGATTGATTCGCTTCTGCATTTCTCTCCTGTCCCGGCAGAAGGAGAGCCATTATAAAGTAGCATTACTTGCTAGAAAGAGCAGCCAAATATTCTTCATATCACGTTTAAGCATCTTAAAACAACAAACAGCATAATCTGTAATATAACCCGAGAAACAAAATGCCTGGAATTCTTTTTTTGTTATAGATTTGCTTTGCTGACCGAAAGTTAAACAATAAAACCAAGGTCAACAATTTCAGAGGAGAGGTAGGTTGATTACATCGACCCCGAAAGGATGAAAGGCAAAGGTGACCCCGGCGAAATTTGAACTCAGAATGTAAAGTCGGATGAAATGCCGCTAAACATTTTGTCCGGCGCGGTTATCTACTCTGATTTTGTTTTCTAATAATATTCTGAAAAATGGATATTTTAAAATGAAAACTTCCATAAATATTTTTCAGATGGTGTAAATTACAGTTATGTCGGAATAGGTATGACAAAAGGAAAAAAAAAAAAGGGGCGGGGTGTCAGTTAGGGGGTGGATATTCTACACACCTGGAGTTTTGTTTCTTTTGTTTTTATCTTAACACTTTTACTTGTTTCAGTCATCGGATTGCGTCCATGCTGGGGCACTGCTTCAAAAGGTTTAGTCGTACAAATCGACCCCAGTATTATTTTTAAGTCTGGGAGTTATTCTATACTCTTTTACTTGTTTCAGTCATTTGACTGCGGCCATGCTGGAGCACTGCCTTTAGTCGAGCAAATCGACCCCAGGACTTATTCTTTGTATGCCTAATAGTACTTATTCTATCGGCCCTTTTGCCGAATCGCTAAGTTACGGGGACGTAAACACACCGCCATCGGTTGTCAAGCGATGTTGGGGGGACAAACACAGACACACAAACACGCATATATATATACATACATACGACGGGCTTCTTTCAGTTTTCGTCTACCAAATCCACTCACAAAGCTTTGGTCGGCCCGAGCCTATAGTAGAAGACACTTGCTCAAGGTGCCACGCAGTGGGAGTGAACCCGGAACCATGTGGTTGGTAAGAAAACTACTTACCACACAGCCACTCCTGCGTCTGTATCTTTTTACTGAACCGGTAAGTCACTGAGACGTAAATAAACCAACAGTGGTTGTCACATAGTGTTAGACACACACACACTCTCTTTCTCTCTCTCTCATACACTCTCACACATACATTAATATGAAGGGCTTCTTTCAGTTTCCATCAACCAAATCCACTGAGAAAGGTTGGAATAAAATACAAAGAGCTTGTGACAAAACCGACAAATATCTAGGAATGATGTCTGTAGAGGCCACAGCCCATGGAGAACTAGCCCGTAGATTTAAGAAAGCTCCGAAGGAGACCAAACTCAACATTAAGATCGTTGAAAAGCCAAGGAACTCCATCAGATCACAACTATGTAGGACGTATCCCTTTTAAAATACCAAATGCACCAATGATAACTGCATGGTATGTAGGATTAACCCTGGCATTAACTGTAGAACTAGAAACGTAGTCTACAACATAAGGTGCATAGAAGGTGCTTGTAAAGACAAGAAAATGACATACATTGTTGAGACATCTAGGAGCATTGTGGAAAGACTAAATGAACATTTGAGACAATATGATAAAAAAGAAAACAGTCCTCCTTACTCTACCAACATGCTAAGGACCAACATGGAGGCAATCTGGGTCAACTTGACATCTGCACTTTATCCAAGCGCCCGAAGGACTCAACACTCAGACAAATACAAGAGTGCATCTTCATAAATAAAACAACCTCAATACTAAATAGGAAATATAGGTAGTAGGTAATAATACCCCCATTCCCACACTTTATATGCATATACAGGTAGAATAGTTAGTGGGCTGTTACGTAGATGCATGTGTGTATGTGTATATATGTGTATATGTATACGCATACGTATATTTATATACATATGTATGTAAGTTAATGGATATGAATGTAAACAGGAAGACATACAGACGGTTAGGTATATAAGTTATATGAACAGACAAGCACACATACAAACGCAAATGAATCACGTGACCATATACATACACACATCACTTCACACAAGGACACACACATATACACATACACAAGCAAACACACACACACAAACACATGAATATGCAGAATACATACATACAAATGTACACACATACATATATACATACGTGCACACACACACACACACACGCATAAACACACTTACAAGCATACATACATACATACATACATACATGTGTGTGCGCGAACACACCGACCCTCCACACATGCGCACAAACAAACAAAAAGAACGCAGCTCGGATCACGGACAGAGTCAACGACTACTGAAAAGATTGCAAGACGCCAGTGAAAATTTTAGGAAAAATAAATAAGTAAATGAATGGAAATTTTATAGGTGAGTGACTATCTCTTCCCAGACACAACAAAATATGCTTCAACACACGAATTCACATAAAGAATCTTGCAATCTAAATCTCCAAACGAAGTTAAGTGAATAATTTTTTTAATAAAATGAAAATTTCCAATGATATCGATATCAAGGAAAAAAAAAAAAAACGAAACAAAAAAACCCATCAGAATTGAATTTGTTGGTATGACAGTTGGATGTACTATAGGCCTATTTGTGAGGAAACAAAGTCAAGATGCATGAAATATCCGTCCCTAATCCAATTTATTTTTGCACGTGAAATTCCGATATAATACCAATTTACACCACCGAAAAGGTATTTGTAGAAAATTTAATTATTAAATATCTATTTTTCAGAAAGTTCTGAAGAAACAAAGTCGGTGGCGGCTGAAGGTGCATCTCTGCAGTTGTGCGTTGCCAAAATCCTGTTTTTTTGTGTTTATAAGTAATCACCTCCACAACTGAATACGATGATTTCAAGTTCAGTTCCCAGACAGTGAGCTGGTGTCTGGAACTCTGTCGTTATTCCTGCTACAAACTATTAACGACGGAGTTACCAGTTGTAACGACTAAGTTTAATGTCAAAATGCACCAGAGAAATAAATTAAGAAGAACAATATTAATTGCTTATCAAAATGGCCATTTATTAGGATTGTTATGACGTTACAATACAGAAAATAACTTTTTTTATAATTGTTTGTGTACACAAAAGTTATTTGTAGATCTGTCCATCTTAATATATAAAGCTGAAGTTGTGTGTCTGTATGAAGCCTTTTTAAAAGTTTATAGAAATCCACATTTTCCACTCTTTCGTAAATTTTTTTACATCAATGGAATTTTCTCGATGTGAACTTTCCAGTGCAGTGATTAGAGTTTTTAAATTCCGTTTACTTTGTGTGATCTAAGGAAGATTTGGCTGTTGTTTCAAGCAACTTTTATATTTCTTCCATTCTTACACACGCGCTCAACATAAAAATGTAGGGAGTAAGAGTAAAAGAGGGAGGGAGAAAGAGAGAGAGAGAGAGAAAGAGAAAGTGATATATACAAAGTCATAGATTAAACTTTCCTCTCAGTATTCTTTACCTATTTTTCGTAACAGATACGTAAAAACACACACAACCACACATACGTGATCTGTGACAACAACATACACATTGCTCTCGTTCTAGATAAAAGGAATGTAGGTAGATAGAAAGGATAACAAATCTACTCTTGCGCGTTGCTCAGGATATTGAGACAGTTGTGTTCTTCGACTAGACGCTGAGTGACCGAAGAGACGGGTCGACCCAAAGAGAAAGAAAGCTATTTGGCTTCACGAATTTATATTCTTCGTAATTGAATTAGGTCAAGCGAAAACAAAGGATTGGATTTCTCCTCTCTAATCAGCTTTGACCGATGAATGTCTAGAGAAAGATCAAGAGGTCAGCTTATTCGCATAAACTTTCCATAAACCAAGAAAGTTGGTAGCTGTTCGTTACAAACTGAATGCATTCATTTGGACAATTTCCATTTTCTTTCTCCCACTTAAGTATTTAATAAGTATGTGAGCATATGATCTGAATGAGTTTTTTCCCCCAAATATCTCTGCACACAAACTTTGCTAATAACTCAATTTATTTCCTTTATTGTTTATAAAGTTATCAAAATGTATGTTAAACACTTTATCCATTTACTTTGGCCTATAAAACGAATAAGATTTTTACGAATAATTGTCCTTATTCGAGCCGCACGATCAAGTTTGTGCTTCAATCCAGCCTTCATATATTAGACTGTTACTTGCTGATATAGAGAATGGCCTTGCCAGCCGAATTCGGTACCCTGGCATAAACAATGAAGATTGTGATGAAAGCAGAGGACAGGTCTCGGCCAGCATTAATAATATCAGAAAAGACAGCTTTCTTTTATTAGCTACAAGGGTTCATACATATATATATATATATAAATACAGTTATGATAAACCCTTGGAAGAGGTTGCGTGGCGTTCAATCATATGATAATATAAATATATTATTTATATTATTTATATTATTATATGATAGACTCTTCGTCCGTTTCGACGGTGACCATTCAGCTGTTCGGTCAACTGAAAGTTCAATTTACTAAATTAATGTAGCCAGTAAAAGAAACTTTTCTTTTCTTTGGCTTCTGGAGCACGTCCGTGGCTTTGAACCAGTTGAATACACATACAGACACGCATGCGCGCACACGTTTGTGGTTATTCGGTTATTGTCGTTTGAAAAGCATGCTAATGTTAATATTATTTACGGATACCATTTGCAGCTAAACATTTAGTCCGACACGCTAAACGACCTTGCCAGCTCACCTCCCACCCAGTAAAAATATATTGGGAAGAAAAAAGGGGTGCATTTTGGTTGTCTCACCCCATTAAAAAATTGGGTTCTCTCCCCTACTGAAAAAATTGTTTAACCCTCAATAATTAAAAAAAATGAAAATATTAATAAATATGAAAAGCGAAAAGAGTAAACATCTTATTGAATCTGATAATATATTTATAACAAATCATACACAACTGAAAAAATTAACAAACACGAAACTGAAACAATTAAACATTGAATCTAATAACATTTTTATAACAAATATTATTCCTATTGAAGAGGCCAAAAGTCAACAATTTGTTGAGGTATGGAATCAAAAGGATCTAATCCTTTTAATTCAATCTCTTGTCGCCACATAAACTCAATACTTTAGAGGGGAGATAACCCAATTCTTATGGCAATTTTTAATGGGGGTGAAATAACCAAAAAGTACTAAAAAGTGAAGTAGAGTGCAGTGTAGCAATTCAAAACGAGGGTAGGAGTTAGGAGAGTTTATGTTCACATATTCGACAATGGTAGAATGTATGCCGAGAAACTGAGAACCTGTAATATATATATATATATATATATATA
>NC_068986.1:105963252-105966932 GCF_001194135.2 Octopus bimaculoides
CTATGGCACACATAGAACAAAAAACCGAAGGGAAAAGCAAAAACAAACCTGCCTTTAGTTAGTTGGATACGACGTTTCACGGTTAAGAGTATGAAATTACTCTATTCCGACTCTTCAGCCCGCCATCTGTTTAGAGAAAAAATTTGTAGTTTGGAATCAGTAGTTCTTTGACTGCTATTTCTAAATTTTCAGTATGTTGGAGAAGCAACTCAAGCTAATCCCTGTATATTTATGATGATAAATGGTTTTACCGATAAAGGTTTTTTCATACTGAACTACTTGGCAAAATTGTTAATTATTAATTCTATTACTAATTGACGATTCCCTGCCCTTATTCTTGTATATTATATATATATATATATGTATATATTGACAAATTTTCGCGCTTTGTAAGGGCAGTTTACCCGATGTTCTTGCTATTTCAACGGCGTCTCTGCGTTCGTAAATAAATAATTTTATTTGTATCTCTCTCTGTCTGTCTCTCTCTGAATATATACTCTTATATTCTTTTACTTGTTTCAGTCATTTGACTGTGGCCATGCTGGAGCACCGCCTTTTGTCGAGCAAATCGACCCCAGGACTTATTCTTTGTAAGCCCAGCACCTGTTCAATCGGTCTCCCTAGCCGAACCGCCAAGTTACGGGGACGTAAACACACCAGCATCGGTTGTCAAGCGATGTTGGGGGGGGGGGCAAACACAGATACACAAACATACACACATACGTATACATACATATACACGACGGGCTTCTTTCAGTTGCCGTCTACCAAATCCACTCACAAGGCTTTGGTCGGCCTGAGGCTATAAAAGAAGACACTTGCTCAAGGTACCAGACAGTGGGACTGAACCCGGAAACATGTGGTTGGTAAGCAAGCGACTTACCACACAGCCAATATACACACACGTGTGCGCACACATACACACATATATGTATGCACATGTATGTAAACATATATGTATATATACATGCATTTATGTGTGAGTAAGTCTGTTAGTCATAAGAACTATAGGGTCGACTCATAAATTTAGATACGTCATCCTACACGTATTCGTTAATGATCCTTTCTACTATAAGCACAAGGCCTGAAATTTTGGGGGAGGGAACTAGTCGATCACATCGACCCAAGTGTGTTACTGGTACTTAATTTATCGACGCCTAAACGATGAAAGGCAAAGTCGACCTTGGCAGAATTTGAAATCAGAACGTAGTTGTATGTATTCATTAATAATAATGTACATTAAAAAAAAAAACACCTTATGAACAGATTACATTATAATCATCGGAGATTACGCAACCAAAGTGAATAAAAGAAGCGTTTCTTTTTTGTCAGTCAGGTATTTTTTATCAGATTTTGTGAATCAGGTGAATCAGGTTTTTTCGGAATATGTCCACAGCGGGATGGGCTTTCCTTAGATTAATGGATAAGTATTTTACACAATCCCATAGGTGTAGGATATTATTCAATAAACATAAGTAAGAGACTTTTTTAGTTGTGCACCTTAGCGCCCAAAAATGTGTGTGAATACTCCAAAGTACCGTGCAAAATCAGAAGGTTCATGTAGGGGTAGTAGTGAGTACCCAGTGAACGGTCAATGCAACAATGAGGCCTTGTTCGCTGAAGGAGAAGTAGTGTTGTTCAGTAGTAGCAACGAGAGCGGAGGGACACGCACACGGGAAAATGTTGAGGTAACACGGAGCTCCTTTAAGGCCAGATTACATAACCAGAGGTCCTCTTTTAGAATCCAACAGAGGCGCAAAGTTACAACATTAGCCAGCTATATATGTATAGCAATTAGTAGGAAGGAACGCCGTACAAAACCAATTGGAAATTACAGGAACAGTTTGGACCATACCTGAATGGTACGTTGCAAGCTATGATTGATCGAGAGGCGAATCATTCAAAATATTTCACACAATCCAGGTACCTTCCTGAACGCAATATTTCGTTGCTGTGCTCATATAATCATAGCACGATCCAGAATGTATATTTACCCCCAGTATATAAGTTCCAAAGAAACTAACTTTTACTCTGGTTAGAGACAATATGGCAGACATTGTATGTTTGCCGAGGTATTTAGTGACATGACTTTAGTAACGTAGTAATTTTCGAAGTGAGGTAAATTCGAGGGGAATAAGTCTGTATATTTGTTCGTTTCATTCTTTCCGAGTTCCTTTGTGTGTTGTCTATCTATCTATCTATCTATCTATCTATCTATCTATCTATCTATGTCTACCTACCTACCTACCTACCTACCTACCCATGTATCTATCTACCTATCTATCTATCTATCTATCTATATGTATATATTTATATATTAATCCCTGGTTTGTGCGTGTAAGTGTATCTTCATGTGTGCATGTACTCACATAGACTCGCTTTCCCACGCCCGCGCACACTCACGCATACATGCATAATACATACATACATATATACATACATGCACACGCTCACACATAGACATATGCCAGTGTGTTTGCGCGTATACACCCACACATATTCTGCATATGTTCCTATATTAGTTTACACATATATATATATATACAATCGAATGAGCAAGGACGGACGAAATAGAATAGGATAAACGGATGAATGGTCAATCCAATAAAATGAATAGATGAATGGATATATAAATAGATAAAAGAATGAAACAATAATGTAATTGAAAAATGAATAAAATGCATGGGAGAATATTTGATGAATGAATGAATGGATAGTTGTAGTAGTAATGCCAACCAGCCAGGGTTGGGGCTGCCTTCAGTGTAATACTATGGCTCAAAAGAAGTTAACGCGCGTGAATGTATTTGAAGCTTGTCACGTGGGCGGCATGTAGGACTTACATTACGGCTAATGGTAGTTTGTAAATATATGTAAACATGTATTGAAGCTGTACAGTGAATCCTCCTCCTCCGCTCATGAACAACTGCTTGCTTTATCTTGTATCTTTGATTTGGTTTCAGCCAGGGGCTGAGGCCAAGCTGGAGGACCGCGTTGCAGTGTGTTTGGGTTTTTTTTTTTCTGTGCTGTTTCTGGTGAAGTAACGAGTTAGATGCAGCTGCTCTTCTTTGTGCCTCCTGCCGTGATGTGGGTTCATCTGGTTTTCTCAATTAAAAATATATCCAGATGCTCTTTGAAGACATCCACATCTACAACTCGGAAATCTCTGAAGCTGTTTGGCAGAATGTTGAGTAGTTGTGGGCCCTTAAAACTCAAGCTGTTGCAGTACTGGGTCCTTATTCGAGATGGAGAAGACGGGATCTTTGGTATTATGCAATCCCATCCAGTTCAGTGGTTGGTATAGCTATCAATTCCAAAGTTGGGAGCTAGACCTTCCAGGATCTTCCATATGTATATCATCGCATATCTTTCACTTCTTCCCTCTAGGAAGTGGAACTTCACTTCTTTTACCCTTTCCCAGTCGTTCATCTGTTTCACTGAGTCAATCTTTTTTGTGTAGTGGTGCTGGACTACCTCCAGTTTCGCGACCAGTTTAACGCTCTGTGGGGACCATAGCTGGGAGCAGTAATCCAGACGACTAAGAACGAAAGCTCTCCATAGGAGTAACGTGGTATCCTTCTTAGTATTCCAGACTTAGTAGAAAAAAACAAACAAACAGAAAAAAGCAGAATACACACACACATACACACACACACACACACACACACACACACACACACACA
>NC_068986.1:105967909-105970714 GCF_001194135.2 Octopus bimaculoides
ATTTATATTCCTGCAGAACTAATGTGGGGTATAGAATATGGAATATACAATATATAATATGATATACAATATAAAATAAAATAAAATAAAAATGGATGGCACCATGAAAGAAAGTATTGAATGTAGATGAAATATTGAGTGTTCAATATAAAGGATCAAATATATAAATATATAAATATAAATATATATATATAAAGGCGACTCGAGTTTCAGGGCTATTTCCCTTCGTCATGGCCGGTATGACAGACTTTAACAGACTGTCCTTTTTCCTCTAATGTATATATATATATATATATACATTAGAGGAAAAAGGACAACAAAACAAAGCAAGACAAGTATCTCAAGTCATTTAGAGTATTTAATTAGAGTAAGGTGATCTTTAGGCAATTAACTAACTAATTAGTTAGTTAATTAATTAATTATTGGATGTCTAAGAGATGTTTCTGGGATATTCTAAGTGATTGGTTAGCATCACCATAAACTGGGTATTCCGTCATCAGAGACAAGGTTCGGCAAAAGGGACCGATAGAATAAGTACTAGGCTTACAAAGAATATGTCCTGGGGGTCGATTTGCTCGATTAAAGGCGGTGCTCCAGCATGGCCACAGTCAAATGACTGAAACAAGTAAAAGAGAATAAAAGAGCGAGAGGCTTCTTTCAGTTTCTGTCTACCAAATCCAATCAGAACGCTTTGGCTGACTAGAAGTCATAACAGAAGACACTTGCCTGAGGTATCACGCAGCAGAACTGAATCCGAAACTATATGGTTGAGAATCAAACGTCTTACCACTTGGCCATGCTTGCGCCAGAAAAAAAAAAAAAAACTAAAAAAGCAAAAAAGCAAAAACTAAAGAAATGGATTTAATCAAAATATTCTCTGGTGTTGGATTTGCAAGAATTTACAATATGTATTATATTGATATTTAATGGAAACAGCAGGACAGATCAGGACAGATGACAAATGATGGAACAGATCTTCGATCGATCACTGACCTTTTGAATCACTTGGCTTTGTGAATGATGATATTTTTAGGCGATTTACTGAAATTAATAACTTCTGGTGTTTTCTTTTTACACCAGAAAAAATTCTTTAAATCAAAATCCATTTTATCACCGAGTAAGCTTGAAATTAAGCTTCCGTCACTAGAAGAATTGATGGTGGGAAACAGCTTTCCAAAAAGGATGAAAATACCACCAACAATGCTATTTTGACTCTCTATTGGAAGAACGGGATGCGTTTCAAGAGACTTGAAAGCGCATGTTTACATTCGTCTCGTCCCTGCATCGAAGTTTAATTAGTCTCTCCTTTGCAATACATTTTAGACATTTACACACATCTTCCTGTAATTGGCACTACGTCGGTTATGACGTCTGGTGTTCCAGATGATCCGATCAATGGAACAGCCAGCTCGTGAAATTAACGTGCAAGTGGTTGAGTACTCCACAGACACGCATACTCTTAACGTAGTTCTCAGAGAGATTCATCGTGACAAAGAACGAGACAAAGCCGACCCTTTGAATTGCAGGTACAACTCATTTTCGTCAGATGACTGGACTGGAGTAACGTAAAATAAAGTGACTTGCTCAAGGACACACTGCGCCGCCAGGAATCGAAATCACAACCTTACAGTTGTAGACTAACCACGCGCCTTCACACCTAGCCTGCTCTCACACACACACACGCAACCCTTCGCACATACATACATATAAGTGTCGATGTTTGTCTTAAATCTAATTGACATTTCCCAACGATTACGTTCTAAAATTTGCATTTATCCAACATCTTTGTAGAACGATGCTTGAAGAAAAAGTCACGGAGTCTGAGGTCTCCTTGAGGTAAAACCGGGAAATTCAGGAAAAAGAGATGTAGAAAAGCTGGTAGTTGATAGCAAATTACGAGTGTTAGTAGAGGAGGGTGTTAGTACTGAATGATACAGAAACGATGCCAGTTTAAGACGCTAAGCTATCTCTTCCTCTCTTTAGGGTTTCTTTAATTTCTCTTTCATTATTTAAATTTCATTTATTTTTCATTTCTGTCTCATTCTCTTTCTGTGTTACACTAATTGTTGCTCTCACTTACTCACACACGCGTACATTCACGCATATGTATACGCACACTTTCTCATTCATTACTCTTTTTCGGCCATATATACAAAGTGTATTGTAATAAGGTAATTGTTAAAATTCATTATTTAAAATCACGGCAAAGCTGTTAGGCAATTTTAGATATAACCACGGGAAGGAGAAAACAATTTATTTCTTAATTGTATAAATTCGAAAATAATTTTTGAGGCCTTGTGTTCTATGCATCCGGTTGTTAAAATCTATCTATCTATCTATCTATCTATCTATCTATCTATCTATCTATCTATCTATCTGTCTGTCTGTCTGTCTGTCTGTCTGTCTGCTCCCACGCACTGTTGACACTATACCATCCACCTCCCCCTGTCCGCTGGCGAGCTTTTACTCCTCAGTAGGGGTCTCCGCTTCACGCCTCTCATGCCCTGTTTTAACACCACACTTCCTGTTTAACACAAACTTTCAGCCCCTTTTTTTAAACACAACACTACTCTTAATTCCATGCATCCTAATCTTTCTAACAATTATCTACATGGATTAATGGATTACCATTGAACTTTAAAAGCTCAAAGACAATATAATGTATTGGGATATTTATTTTTTTATATATTATTTTTTATATTTTTGTAATAAACATTTTCATTCTCCCTCTTCTTGAAAATTTGCCATGCAATGAAAGCCGGTTATAAAACCTTTTTAATTCCTCTTATACACATTTATATTAAA
>NC_068986.1:105970871-105975650 GCF_001194135.2 Octopus bimaculoides
ATATATATATGATTACATATATACATACATACAAAATGTGTTTCCTGGGGCTAAATAGCAGTAGCATTCTTCCCTTTCATGGGACTGTCACATTAAGTTGACAATATACCATCACTTTATCGTGCTTGCTACTGTATAAATCTCTCTGAGAGACTTAGAAATGTAATATTTCTAGTTTAGATCTTCTCCATTTGAACTGATATGGTGTTAAATAAAAACATCGATAATATTATTGGTTTTAAGTTTTGGCACAAAGCCAGTAATTTAATGGAGGGTACTAATCGATTATATCGAACCCGGAGCACAACTAGTACATATTTTATCGACCCCGAAAGGATAAAAGACAAAGTTGACCCCAGCGGAATTTGAACTCAACGTGAAGACGGACGAAATGCCGCTAAGCATTTCGCCCGGTGTATTAACAATTTTGCCAGCTCACCGCTTTCATATCGATAATAATGTTGATTTATAACGTAGGTGTAAAACCATATAATTTCGTGGGGAGAGAGCCAATCGATTACATCGATCACAATACTTGATTGGTATTTTATCAATGTCGGAAGGATTAAATCCGTTCAGCCAGAGCTAATCTGGTGTTACACAACAACAACCTCGGAGATATGAAAGGCTGAGCCAACTTCTTGATCTCGGACCGTAAAGAGATTAAGCATAACGCATGTCATTTTGTTGAACGTATGATCGAGTCGGACAACGATTGACTTAATTATAAAAAACACTGATTTCTAATAACGTATTTTAATGGTCAGGTATAAATTTACTCCAATTAAATATAATTGTTATTTCCGTAGCTTCAATTACGATTCTAATTGAACAGAACACCATTAAAATGCTTTTCAAATCCTTTCTTTATCCAGTATAACTGAATATTCTAATTCTAGCGATTAATATGATATCTGATGACGTAAGATGACGGCGACACACAAATAGTGCTTCGATCGGATTTCTGCCCATGCAGCTGCTTTAAACGCAACTTTAAAAGCAGGAATGTGATAGATGCCTAAATGTTGTTTGTCTATCCTCTTACTCTGTTACACATACATACATACCCCACCCTCTACCTACCCACACACCCCACTTACCCCCAACCTCTGCCTACCTACATACCCCTACCTCTACCCCCACCCTCAGCCTAACTCACACCACACCCATACTTTCCCCACCTCCCAACGCCATCACATCACACCATGCTACACCATATCCCACAACACATCACATCACAACACACCATCGCGCACACACCAGCACTGACCAATTCCCATCCCCACATTTTCACGCCTTCACACCTACATACACACATGCATACGTTAAGATCACCAGCATTCTCTCACAAACATGCACCTTCGTTTTGGGATCACTACCACTTTGTTATCTCCCCTTCTTCTTAACTCTCCTGTGTGACCCTTCTGTCCGGCATTCGCCATGATAGATCACTGATCACTACACATATTTTTTCTCTCTCTTTGTTTCTCTCCTTGTTTATTTCTGTGTTCCTTTCTGTTGAAGAACGTAGGCTCGAAACGTTAAAGACTTTTTCAATTCCCGAGCGTTATACTAATACATTCATTTGTTGTTTACACCACCTGTCTTCGTCTATTGTTTTTTCGTGAATTCTCCCTATACATACATACATACATACATACATACATGTTGTTGGCACTCCGTCGCTTGCGACGTCGAGGGTTCCGGTTGATCCGATCAACGGAACAGCCTGCTCGTGAAATTAACGTGCAAGTGGTTGAGCACTCTACAGACACGTGTACCCTTGACGTAGTTCTCGGGGATATTCAGCGTGACACAGTGTGACAAGGCTGACTCTTTGAATTACAGGCACAACAGAAACAGGAAGTAAGAGTGAGAGAAAGTTGTGGTGAAAGAATACAGCAGGGTTCACCACCATCCCCTGCCAGAGCCTCGCGGAGCTTTAGGTGCTTTCGCCCAATAAACACCCACAACGCCCGGTCTTGGAATCGAAACCGCGATCCTATGACCGCGAGTCCGCTGCCCTAACCACTGGGCTGTTGCGCCTCCACCACATACATACATACATACATACATACATACATACAAACATGCGAACATGGTGGCTGTCTGCTCATGACCGAGGAAGACCATAAGTGATCACACGTCTCATGCAAAATGTCTGCAATGCCTGCGTATTAGGTTATTGCATGCGCGGTCGGGCTTCACCGAGTATCGCGTCTGTGGTTTCTATGCACGCTGCGGCGCTCTCTAAATAGACTGAGTATCGAAGGTTGCTCGGCCGGCGATTGTGCAACCTAAAGTATTTTGGTCCAACGAGGCCTGCATAACAACTCACAGATTATCTTTACCCTACTGACCATATACTGTTCACAGCTTGGGATTCAAGGAGCCACAGCTCTTCAATAACCTCTGACAAAGACTGAGAGATATATATACAAAGGTTGGATGTAGGCGTCAAAACTGGATATCCTCCTGTTAAGAGCTCCGGATGAACCTTCCTCGCGGCAAGAAGCGCAGATGAAGGCAGCAACATCAAACTCCCTCGTTCACCAAATGCCACTCGTCAGAGGAGGTTTACTGAAAGTGTAGCAAAGCAACCCGCGGTGGCCCTGCAGCTCTCGATCTGAAAGCAGAAAATGGAAAAGGAAATGAAAAGAGGAATACACACACACACACACACACACACACACACTGGGCGAAATGCTTAGCGGTATTTCGTCTGCCCGCTACGTTCTGAGTTCAAATTCCGCCGAGGTCGACTTTGCCTTTCATCCTTTCGGGGTCGATTAAACAAGTACCAGTTACGCACTGGGGTCGATATAATCGATTTAATCCGTTTGTCTGTCCTTGTTTGTCCCCTCTGTGTATAGCCCCTTGTGGGTAGTAAAGAAATAACACACACACACATATTGTTGCACATATGTATATATATGTATCATGTTTAATTAAAAGTGAAGATGCGAGATTCATGCAAATCTGATAAGACTCGGTATTGGCATTACTTATGTTTGTTCTTTTGGCATAAAGAACCTGGCCACTCACTTACTTCAACGGGTATATATACACCACCAATAACCGAGTGTTATCATTTTCACCTGACGATTGTAGTTTCGTGAAACATGAATCGTGAAACTAACACTTTCAGCTTTAGTATTAATAAAAAAAGACACCCTGTACAAGATATATTGAGCACTCCTCATTCGTCCGACATTAAGCGACATACATACATGCGTACATACATACATATATACACTCATATATACATGTACATGCGCATTTATATACGCATGCATTTATTTTGAGCCAATGAAATTGCCCGTACAGCTGCTTGACTTGTTAGAAATAAGAAGTAAATGACTTTAAAAATGTCCACCTTGTAGTCCCAGAAGCAGAGCAACATATTGTTTAAGGTAACCCTAGATACACAATGAGCGTGAGAAAACAGGACGGTCACGGTTGGACACTTTTGAGTAAAACTATGCTCAGGCTGAACTCAACAGCAAGATCAGATTAAACAAACTAGTTAAGAACTGCTTTTTCTTAATGCTAGATAGCGAGGGAGCGAGAGCGAGAGAGAGAAAGAGAGAGTGAGAGAGAGAGAGAGAGAGAGAGAGAGAGAGAGAGAGAGAGAGAGAGAGAGAGAGAGAGAGAGGTGCTGTTGACCATCTAACATAAATTATGTTAATTTGAAATAGATTTGCACTGAAGTCGACCCTTTGATAAATCACATTATTACAATTATCTATATTGACACACATTGCATTTAACAAACATTGTTTTAATGTTCTACGCGTAATTTCAGCGTGCACTTTTCCTTATATTAAGCACGCTGAAAAAATGCCAGCATCCGCCAACACTAATCCGCTGATGCATAATCTTAAGTAATATTACTGTAAGATTAACTCGTACGGATTCTTATAAATTTCAACTCATCTGCACCTAAATACAAGATTAAGCGAAGATAAGATCAATAAGATTGTTGAGAAATGCGAATTCTGCAACACAATCTAGAATTTTTATTTGCTTCTATGAAGAATAGCAAAATATGTTAAAAGAAGCTTATGGTATAAGAAAATGAATGATCTTACAAGTAGTATCGTGGGCGCTAACTAACGTAGATGATGTCGTGAATCTAAACATTTTAATTAAAAGTTACAGATACAGTGAGAAGGACCAGTCGTTATCTTAATTATTATCTTAATTACTGAAGACGGTGAACTGGTAAAATTAATATCTCGGACTAAATGTTTACTGGTCTTCGTTCTGTTTCTTTCCGTTCTGGGTGCAAATTCCGCCAAGGTCAAGCTTACCTTTTCGCCCTTTCGGGATCGATAAGTCAAGTACTGGGGCCGATGTAATCGGTTTACTTTCCCTCTCCTCTAAATTGCTGTCCTTGTTCCAAAATTAGAATTATCTTAATTACAAACTCGTGCTGTGTGAGGACCGGTATGTCAAAGAATAGACCCACCAGTAACCGATGTTGGTGTGTTTACGCCCCAGTAACTTAGCGGTTCGGCAAAAGAGAACGATAGACTAAGTACCAGGCTTGCAAAGAATAAATCCCGGGATCGATGTGTTCAACTAAAGGCGGTGCTCCAGCATGGCCGCAGTCAAATGCCTGAAACAAATAAAAGGGAAAAAGAATACGCATGCACACACGTGCAGAACGCTTGCGCACGCGCACACACATAAACAATGTAAATAAAATAATTCAAATATTGTTTACCTTGACATGATAATTAGATTAATACGCATTCTTCAAAAATTGCTATATAT
>NC_068986.1:105976212-105981212 GCF_001194135.2 Octopus bimaculoides
TATATATATATATATATATATATATATATATATATATATATATATATACACACATAACAATATTTGTTTGTGAATGGAACAAGGTTAGAAGTTATTGACACCTTTGTTTACCCAGGAAGGACACTGTCAAAAGATGGTAGTCGTGATGCAGAGATTTACTATCGAATAGGGAAGGGAAGTGTTGCATTTGGAAAGCTCGAAATGCGTGTATGGGAGGATAGAGGTATTTCCCTGCATACAAAAATCAGCGTTTATAAAGCGTGTGTATTGTCTGCACTTCTTTATTCAAGTGAGACATGGACCACTTACAAGCGTTACATACAAATGCTGGAGAGATTTCGTCAAAAGTGACTCAGACGTGTCTTAGGAGTCAAGTAGGAATGTTTCATACCAGATACAGAGGTTTTGCGCATGGCACGTTGCAGCTCAATTGAACTTGAAACGACAGGGTTTTAAAGCGAGTTTGTTAATCAAGCAAGAAAATAAGAACACACTGTTTCTCTAGAAGACACAGCAAATATAAGCGTAGAGTATAAACCAATCTGGTACCAATAAGACTGCGAACTCTGGATGTTTACTAATAAACCGCTCTTGGGTTGTTATTTCACTAACACGTTGTAACTCAGTGCTTAAGTATGTCTATTAGAGTATCTACTCTAAAACAACAATTTGCTATTACATGTAACCAAACATGTTCATATACAGATAACCACCCTTTACTTTTCGATTGCCTTTCGTTTGTATTTATCATTCTTATGTAACAAACACCTGCATATATACGCCTATTTGCAACCACCATGTGGGAGGATGCTGATTTAACGTCAACTTCAACCATGTTTAACTATTGCACACATCAAAGAACCACTTTTACATCATTAATCATTGTCAGCTCATGAACATTATAAACACTAGGCACCACGATTCCATACGATCACAATCGGTCAACAAATATCTCTATCACATCCCAAGACTAAATCTTTCTTTTAATATGGCGAGCTAGCAGAATTGTTAATAATCCAGGCAAAATGCTTAGTGGTATTTCGGCCGTCTTTATGTTCTGAGTTCAAATTCCACTGAGGTCGACTTTACCTTTCAGCCTTATCTTATCGGAGTCGATAAAATAAGTAGCAAAGTAGCAGCTGAGCACTGGGTTCGACCCCCGTCCCTATCGCAGGGTGGAGGCGTTGGAACTGAACACCCGCGATAGTCGAGGGATTTGTTCCTTCTTCTCATACTTGCTGGCCTTGGACCCTGCAACGGACCTTCAAGGAGACAGCTCTGATCTCGGCCAGCAACCGTCTCTGTTGTAGGTACAGTAACCTACCCTGACGGTAGCTGTCTCAATAGCTCGCCGCTAGGCGGAGTAGCGTGTAACTTTCGGATCTTGTTCAAAACGGGGGCACCAGTTTTCATTAATGTTTTATGTAGTGTTTTGGGTACCGAAAGACTTTAAAACTTCGTATACTTATCTATTTTGTGTTATAGAACAGAAAAAAAAATTTGTATTCGAATTTATTTCATGTAAAAAATTGTCTTATTTCGATAATTTCAACCAATCACTGACAAGTATTCAGCTGTTTACACTTGCTCCTTTGGAAGTTTAAGCAGTGTAAAGCGTATTTAATCTCCATTTATAATTTCGTTAACATCTGCCTGAACTGTATCTGTACAACATTTGCTTTTTTCATTTTCTTTCACGCGTGTTTATTTCGTTAACATCTGCCTGAACTGTATGAAAGGTTTATTAGCTACTGCCCAACCCTAACCCTAACCCTAACCCTAACTCTACTGCCAATATGCTTCAGCCATCGTTTGTTTACATAGTCAGCACTTAATAATATCCGGCTGAATGGACGTCAGTCATTGGTTGAAATTACAGAAATACGACAACTTTAACATGAAATAACTTGCGATGTAGGTTTTTTTTTGTTAAGAAGACTAAGAGAAAAAGATATTTTATATGACGCATTCTACCAGTGTCCCAAGTTTCAAAGTGTTTCGTTAAGAAAATACTGGTGCCCCCGTTTTGAACAGCATCCTAACTTTCTAATTCTGGGACTTGTTTCTCTCTATTTTTCACCGCGGCTCACAGCGAGCAAGACGTGACATCCTCAGCTCTTAATCTCAGCTTGGAGAGATGCACAACCATGAGACAAGCCACGGCAAGTAGACATTGAGCCACTATGACTTGGATTCCACTGAAAATGAACATGGTCTTCACTTGTAAATATTTTGTATAACTTATACTACTTGTTCATATCTGAGACCTCAAGGAAAAGGTATAAAAAAAAACTACAACTTAGATCTGATACCCGTTTTATCTATTCTTAAAGGCAAAGTCGATTTCGGCGGAATTTGAACTCAGAACGTAAAGACAGACGAAATACCGCTAGTATTTTGCCCGGTGTGCTAACGATTGTACCAACTCGCCGTCAAACCCTTGGTTTCAGTATTGATACACCAAAAGATTTTCTCTATTCTAACGTGTTCATCACCGATATCGGTTTTGTTTTCAACGTCTCTCTACTTTATAGAAAGGAGACTTCTTACTAAGAGAAAGAATACTTCTTGCTACTTTATAGAAAGGAAATCAGGGTGTTGTACCTATTGTACATTTTTCAAGAACATTGACAAATATAATTGAAATGAAATGGTTTCGAGCAGGGATCGAAATGACATTCGAAGATTATCCCAGCCTGATACAGAAGGCTTTGTGAGACATTTTTTTCGACTAACGAACATTCATTAACAAACTAGATGTTGACGTTTAAACAACCAAAACACAAACATCCAAATTTTATCTGAAAGATATAATTATGATGTTGTTTTCCTGGTTTTGTTTATGGAGGACGACGAAAATATATCTCAGAAATAGCTAATTATCGCCGGGAAAGCTATAGTGTATGCGGATTCATTAATTTTGATATGTTTTTGTTTATTTCCCAAAGATTAAAAAACAAACGCGATCAAAAACAGAATGTCTATATATATATATATATATATATATATAGACATACATATACACATGATGTTCATGTCATTGTTTTATATTCTATGACAAAACGTATCTTTCATTTTGTCATGTTTCCAGACGATTTTGAAGTATCAAGAGTTGCAGATAGTAAGATGCGAAATTAATTGTTTTTGTTCGTTGCACACGATTGGCAAGGGCTCTAATTCTAGATTGCGTGCTGAAAGATACGCGGATCCTGTATAGTAGACTATTTGTATACAAGTCAAGTTTAAGCAGTCTGTCGAAAGATTTTAATAAATGAAACATTAAGGAGGTGAAACACCTGTCTACAATTACAATTAATATGTGATTATATCTTCTACTCAAGTCATTTGTATTGCGTATTCAGTAGCTTCGTATACACGGTTGTACAGTATCTGTATTACTAATTTGTTGAAATAGGATCTGTGAGTGGTCTTTATCATCGGTAAACAGGATGATAAGGTGTCGAACAAAATACTTAGCGGCGTTTCTTGTGGTTTTGTACGTTCTGAGCTCAAATCGTGTCGAAGTCAACTTTGTATTTCATCCTTTGAAGGGTCGATAAAATAAAGCAGCAGTCAAGCTACAGGGGGCGATGTAATCGTCTTGTCTCCTCCCCTCAAAATTGTTGGTTTCGAACCCTGCAACGGACCGGAGTCTCGTTCAGTGGGAACGTTGTTATCTTGGTCACTTATACGCCATGGAAAGTCGGTGACTAGCCTTAGAATCTTAGAGTTACCAAAAAAAAAAAAAAAAAAATCTCAAAGTAAGTTACAGTTCTGCTTACGAAACAAAAGAATCATGGGAAAATGCTTATATTTCATTTAAACACAATAAATAATTGTTTAAAGTGTGAATGAACCAAATATTTTATGTCAGTAACTGATAAAACATGACTTGTAACAAAATGATAAAACAATTTATATAACGGCAATACAGGTGACAAAAAACGAAAAGAAAAAATAGCACGTTTTATGTTGTATCTTAAATAAAACAACGAATAAAAAAATATCCATTAAATCAATCATCCATCCTAACTTTTAAGGGTACTTTTTTTCCTGAAAGGTTTTGTGAAATTTTTCCTTTGACTTTTTCTGGATTTTCCCTATCAGCCATCTTAGAGAGTACTACCCTCTTTATTTTTCATTAGTTCCAATTAATATGCTTTTAACTAAAGTTGTTCTCTTAATGACAGGTACATAAAACATACCCTCAATAGATATTCCAAGAGAATTCTTTGTCTCCATTGCTAGTCTGCTTCCTGTTAACACCTTCAATCAACAGTCACTCTGGCTCGGATTTAAATACTATGAAAGTATAATCAGCCATCTTTTGTATATGGATGACCTGAAGATGTACGATGCAAACGATAAAGAAAAGATAGTGTTAGAACTCAGAGATTTACTAAAGGAATTCACACGAAGTTCGGCTTAGGAAAAAAAATGTGTCACAACTATCTTGTCATTACTCTCTCCTGTTTAATAAAGAAACAGAGATAAGGGGATTAGACTGAACATAAATAAAGAGTTATAAATACTTAGAATAAATGAATTAGTCAGATTACGGTATAGACAAATGAAAGAAAAAAAAGCAGAGAGGGAATATTACAGACGCATTACATTATTACTTTTGTAGGATTACAAAAATATCTAGTAAAATATAAAAAGAAAATAATGTAAATATCTACAGAATGTGAACGAAACAAAACAAAAAAAAGAAACCGGTTTTTGTCTTCAAGCTAGCCAATATATTATATTAGGTCATCAGATAAATTATTTCGTTTCTTTCCAGAATTATTTGAATTAACACGAAAAATGTTATTGCAGTGCTTTATGGACTTTTATTGGATCTATTTTAAAATGGGGGTCACATTTTTCATTAATGTTTTACGTAGTGTTTTTGGTACGGAAAGACTTTCAAACTTCGTATACTTATCTATTTTGTGTTATAGAACAGAAAAATATTTTTGTATTCGAATTTATTTCATGTAAAAAATTGTCTTATT
>NC_068986.1:105986946-105988521 GCF_001194135.2 Octopus bimaculoides
TATATATATATATATATATATATATATGCATATATATATTGTACTTATTTCCTATAAT
This sequence comes from Octopus bimaculoides, assembly GCF_001194135.2. NCBI lineage: Eukaryota > Metazoa > Mollusca > Cephalopoda > Octopoda > Octopodidae > Octopus > Octopus bimaculoides. Next base: position 105,987,005 of record NC_068986.1, read on the forward strand.
TTTAATTTAATACCATGATTCTTTAGGGCTATAAAAAGGTAGACGCTAAAGGGAAAATAAAAATGGAAATATTGTGTGCTTAGTACATGGAAGAAGGTTTTTGAGTTTTTTACGAGACTTTTGAGTGAATAAAAGATAAAAAAGACTCGTTTTAAGAAGTTTCTTAATTTGCATCTGTTAAATAAAATTTCGTTCGCTAGATTTCTTTGTTTCTTTAATATTTCAAGTATTGCTGTTAATTGAAAGAGTTACGTCTCCAAGAAATAGACAGCAGAACAAAGATTGTATCTTACGTCGGGAAATGGAAGAAGTTGAAGAATGACTTGGAGTCATCATTTTATTTGTTTATGTGTATATATATATATATATATTTGTGCTACGGTCTTTTGGTTTTATATTTTATTCTCGTCAACGTTATAACGAATCAATTTTAAAGGAAAGGACGCGCTGAGGCTGCTTACATACATACATACATACATACATACATACATACACGCATACATGCACGCAGCATACAGAGACATATATACGCGCAAATACGTATATACATACACACTTATATGCATATAAACATGCATATAAACAGGGTGTGGTGAATAAATTGTTGTCTAAATTACGCAAAAATGAAAATAACACTGATATCTCATTTTAACAGATATATTTACCAAAATTACTTTAAAATATTGAAATACTAAAGAGTAAATTTATTCAATAAAATCGCCATTGGCTTCAACTATGTCCTCCAGACGACTTCGGAATCTCCTGCAACTCTTCTGGACTGTCTCTTTATTTAGGTTGGTGAATGCTGCCATAATCCTTGCCTTCAGTTTACCTTTGGTGTTACAAGTAGTTTTGTTGGTCTCTCGCTCAACCGCGCTCCACACATAATAATCAAGGGGGTTGCAGTCTGGGGAGTTAGGTGGCCAGATGTTAGGGGTGATGTGGTCCCAGAAATTGTCTGATAGCCATGACTTGGTTCTCCTGCTTGTGTGGCATGGTGCAGAGTCCTGTTGCCAGACACAGGGTCATCCAGCAGCTAACCTCTTGACCCAGGGCAGCACTACCTCCTCCAGGTACTTGATGTAGGCCTCCGTATTGAGTCTGAGGCCGTGTGGGAAGATGAATGGAGGCATAAAGTCGCCATCACTAGTGATCGCTCCAAACACCATGATGTTGATTGGACGTTCTATTTTTATCACTCTCGGTACATGGTTTGGGAACACGGCAAGCCAACGGTTGTTCTGTGTGTTCATCGTCCGTTCGTACTAGAGCTTCCGGCTGGAACGCTAAGCAGTACAGCATGTCGTTTCCAAATTTATTTCTGGAAGAGTGAATTGCGTCATGGTGCCGTTTTTCTTACAGACGGTGCCCAACTGGACCTACTATACTGTGCATTTGACAAAATCAAAAACAAGCAATGGGCATGCGCAAACTTGAAAACATAAAATGGCGACAATTTACTCAACGCAGCCTGTATATATATATATATATATATATATATATATATATATATATAT
>NC_068986.1:105988888-105994307 GCF_001194135.2 Octopus bimaculoides
ATATATATATCCTTCTCTCTTTCTCGGAGAGGCACAAGCACATACACAGACATTTACACACGCGACAGTAACTTCCGCCTACCAAATTCAATCATAAAGCTTCGGTCGGCCCGGGTCTATAGCAGAAGACACTTGCCCAAGGTGTCATGCGGTGGGACCGAACCCGAAACCATGTAGCTGGGAAGCAATATATATATATATATATATATATATATATATATATATATACATAGACTCATCCATCCATGCGCTCATACATACATACATGCATACATATATACATACGTACATTCACGCATACATATACGTGTGCTTGTGTGTGTATGCGTGTGTGTTGTGTCAGTCTGTACGCGCACGTATGAAATATATTAGATAGAAGTATAGGGTGGCAGTGACATAGAAGTTCCACCGGTATTGACGCAAAATAAGATAACAATTTTCATTCTTTGTTTAGATCTCTGATTAAGAGGAACTGTTTTCGATTTCAAGACTAATATTGCTTCTTCGATGCAATCATATTTCGCGCTGTGATTAAAAATAAAATTAATTATAGAATTCTTCCACTCAAAATAGTGTATTTTATTCTGGTAAATTTCCAACCGAATTTTATTTATTCAATTTATGAAATCCACAATATATGGTAACAAGAAGTCGTTCGGTAGAATTGCCGGCTGTTAAGTCCGTTTAGTTCATTGAATCAACTAGTTGATTGAACTTTAATCTATTTCTGTACTCCTGTTTGTTTAGCTCCATGTCTGCAAAGATTGAGTAAATCTATGATTAATAACGACTATTCTATTGTTTTAGTATATAGCCCGTACTGTCCAATGAAATACATTTAGTTATTTGGTTCTAGCTGGTTAGTTGGCCGCGTTTAGGCTTCTGTGTACAACTGTGAATTCAGATGGTGTCTACAGCGATGTGGGGTAAGGTACACTAGATCAGAAGCGACTGACATTTACTATTTCTCAGTAGTTGTTAATATATATCCCAGTATAACACTTAGTGTTAAAACTGTTTGCAAGAGCAAAATGAAGTTTCTGCATAGGAACGTTAAAATGAGGGAGGACATTGCTGGTGTCCACTTCCACAAGATACAGGAATTAGAAAAGGGTTTAGAAAGACGAGAGGGAAGGCTGAGAATTACTGAAGAACAAAAACATTCGTCGAAAACAAAAAAAAAAAAAACATCGGCGCAGGAGTGGTTGTGTGGTAAGTAGCTTGCTTACCAACCACATGGTTCTGGGTTCATTCCCACTGCGTGGCACCTTGGGCAAGTGTCTTCTACTATAGCCTCGTGCTGACCAAAGCCTTGTGAATGGATTTGGTAGGTGGAAACTGAAAGAAGCCCGTCGTATATGTGTATATGTATATGCGTGTGTGTGTATATGTTTGTGTGTCTGTGCTTGTCGTATGTCCCCGTAACTTAGCGGTTCGGCAAAAAGAGTCCGATAGAATAAGTACTAAGCTTACAAAGAATAAGTTCTGGGGTAGATTTGCTCGATTAAAGGTGTTGCTCCAGCATGGCCGCAGTCAAATGACTGAAACAAGTAAAGAAAGAAAGAAAGAAAGAAAGAATGAAAGTTCCAAAGTGAAGTCGATGCTATTTATCCGAAAACTGTATACTGCTTTACATGTTTTGGTGATACAATATCGAATGGTAGGCATATTGATACTGAGATACAAAAAAGATGGCAAAAGAAAGCGTGGCAATCAGACGACCGCGTCTACAACCAAAAAGCATTGATATTGTTTTCATCAGAATCAAGTGCAGTATTTAGAGAGCAGTCGTCCTCACCTTGCTTTCGTACGTTTCCTAAACCTAGGCAGTGCATAGGAGTCAGATGAAAAACCTTCGTACCTTCATGATAAGACATCTACATTCATAGGCAAAAATTTCGCAGAAAAAAGTATTTTTCCAAACAATGGGATACTAAAATGAACAAGACTGCCAAATAGGAAGCACGTACGGTAGACGTGGGCAAAAAACGTAGTTGCTCGCTTCCGCTACAGGATCACAGAAGTGAAAATAAACGAGATATAACCTTAATATCATAGATATGTATGCCAAGGCGGTGAGCTGGCAGAATCGCGAGCACTCCAGGTAACATGATTAGCGGCGTTTCGTCCGTCCTTATGATCTGAGTTCAAATTCTACCGAGGTCGACTTTACCCTTCATCCTTTCGGGGTCGATAAAATGAGTACTAGTTGAGCACTGAAGGTCGATGTAATCGACTTACCTCCTTCTCGGAACTTACCAGCTGAGCGGCAAAATTTTGACGTCAATATTATGATAGGGGTACGTGGTTAAATAAATGAAAGAACAGACAAGATTGCTAGCAATCAACAACAATAGCAGAACAATAACCAACAAATATTCCAATGCATTAATATAGACTATAGCTTTGTAAACTTGTTAATAATACATTCTACTATAGCCCGAGGCTATAGTAGAAGACACTTGCTCAAGGTGCCACGCAGTGGGACTGAACCCAGAACGATGTGGTTGGTAAGCAAGCTACTTACCACACAGCCACTCCTGCGCCTATGTCTACATTTTTCTTCAGACAAAGTATATCTAGAACTACATTTTCGAAAGTGTCCTTCCTGTTTAAGGACGTTAAAATGTGGTTTGAATGAGATTTGGTTGCTATTTCAAGCAGATCGTGTAACAACGTAAAAGCTTCTCTCATTGGCTCGCGTCAGAAGGTGAACGTAGTTTTTGTGAAAACTGTGTATTCTATTTGTGATGAAATAATCACAAGTTGAATAATGTGTTATCTCATCAACCACCAACAACAATGTTGCTAATGGATGATTAATGGACATATCATTCACAATCAGTAAAAGTGGAGTGACTGCAAACGATACATCCATTAGTCATTCTCCTCCTAGTGTTATAATTGTCATTGCTTATCAGCCCTCTAATCTGTCATACAGCAGAGGGAAAGCTATTGCCTCCAGCTCTTTTGGATGGTAAATATACGTAAATTTCCCCTCATTAATAAACAAAACCCGGTTCATTAAAACGTGGGTGAGCAACCCTTTACGTACGGTGGAAATTTAGTCCCCATTGTAGGAGCAGGGGTGGCTGTTCTGCAAGATGTTTGCTTTCTAACGACTGCTTCTGGGTTCAGCTCCAGTATGTGACATCTTGGGCAACTGTCTTTTATTACAGCCTCGGGCCGACCAAAACCTTTTGACTGATGGAAAATGAAAAAAAGCCCACTGTATATATGTATATATATGTATTTGTTTGTGTGTGTGTGCGTGTATACCTATGTGTGTGTGCGTGTATACTTATGTGTGTGTGCGTGTATACCTATGTGTGTGTGCGTGTATACTTATGTGTGTGTGCGTGTATACCTATGTGTGTGTGCGTCTGTAAGTGTTTATGAGCAGGTGTGTGTGTGTATGTGCGAGCGTGCGTGCATGTGTGTGTGTTAGTGTGTGTATCTTTGTGTCCGTGTTTGTCCGCTACCACTGCTTAACAATCGGTGTTGATGTGGTTACGCCCCTGTAACTTAACGGTTCAACAAAAGAGACCAATAAACTAAGTACCAGGCTTAAAAGACAACAACAACAACAATAACAACAACAACAAAATTACTGAGGTCGATTCATTTGACTAAAACTTCTTCAAGGCAGTACTCCAGCATGGCCGCAGTCTAATGACTGATACAAGTAAATGAATAAAAGAAGTGATAAAAGATTCAAATTTGAAACTGTGCATTAGCAAAGTCCTTAAAAACCAATGGGAAACGATAATCAAAGTAGGAAACTTCTGAACGTCTAGATTCAAAGAGATAAAATTTTACTTGGAACAAATGTGCTGCCACATATTTTTATGCATTTAAAATTCACTCCGCGTTGAAAAGACCACCGCTTCTGCATTTAAATATTATATTGTCTATTGTTAGCAACGAATGCATCCTCAAATGAGTATGTTTTTAATTACAAACACTGGTCTACTTTGAGTGGGATAATTCTGTCATGTTTAAAAGATTAGGAACGGAACTGTGTTGTTAAGGCAGGCGTCGTATGACCGAATTGAAGAATTCAAATAGAAATAGAAAATGGAATAATCCAAATAGAAAGACAAAATGGAAGAGTCAAAATACAAACAGAAAATGGAAGAATCTAAACAAGATAGCGGAAATGGCAGAATCCAGATACAAAGAGAAAATGGAAGAATTTACGGAAAAGAAAGAAAATGGAAGAATTTACGGAAAAGAAAGAAAATGGAAGAATTTACAGAAAGAAGACAAAATGGAAGAATACAAATATGAAAAGAAAATTGAAGGAAGAATATGCAAAGACAAAATGGAAAAAATACAATGGAAAAATGGGTTAACTCAAAGAGAAAAAAATGGAACATTCCAAGCGAAAAGAGAAAATGGAAGATTCCAAACGAAAAGAGAAAATAGAAGAATCCAAACGAAAAGAGAAAATGGAAGAATCCAAATGCAAAATTTAGTTTAACCCAATAACAAAGAAAGTTATTTGTAGAAGTCATATACTAAGTGAAAATAGAATAATCCAAATATAATGAGAAAAGTGAAGAATCCACTTGCAATTTGGAAATGGAATAATCTAAATATAAGATAAAATTGAAGAATCGAAAGATAGAGAAAATATAGAAGAATCCTTTAGATATATAGAAAGTGTAAGGCAGTAAATTTGAAAAGAAAATGGAAGATTCCAAATGCAAAGATAAAATTTTAGAATCCAAATGCAAAATAAAATGGAAGAAACCAAAATGGAAGAATCGAGATACAAAGAGAAATGGAAAAATCCAACTTATAAACAAAAAAGGGAAGAATCGTTATAGATATAGACAAATGGGAGAATCCAAATATAAAGAGAGAACAGAAGAAAACCAAGTGAATCCCGATACAATTAATTTTGTATTTATTTCAATGCGTTGATCACAGTGTGTTTATATTTTGAATAGTCGTGTGGATTGGATTAATTTTAAAGATTTGAAAGAAATTGTGTTAAAATTGACAGACATTCAATTCCTATCAAGCGAATCACACTTTGCATGTTGTTGGAGACGAGTATTTTCAAAATATGTTTTATATTGTGGTATTTATTTTGGTTGTGGAGGCGCAATGGCCCAGAGGTTAGGGCAGCGGACTCGCGGTCATAGGATCGCGGTTTCGATTCCCAGACCGGGTATTGTGTGTGTTTATTGAGCGAAAACACCTAAAGATCCACGAGGCTCCAGCAGGGGATGGTGGCGAACCCTGCTATACTCTTTCACCTCAACTTTCTCTCACTCTTACTTCCTGTTTCTGTTGTGCCTGTAATTGAAAGGGTCAGCCTTGTCACACTGTGTCACGCTGAATCTCCCCGAGAACTACGTTAAGGGTACACGTGTCTGTGGAGTGCTCCCTTGATCGGATCAACTGAAAT
>NC_068986.1:105995353-106016158 GCF_001194135.2 Octopus bimaculoides
AATTTTAAATGTGTGTGTGTGTGTGTGTGTGGCGGGGTTAACTTTTTTTTGCATATTCGTAATATCTCCGACATCTAAAACGTAAATAACGAAAAAATAAATGCGCCCTTTTAAAGCCCAGCTAGGCTTATGGGCCCGGTTTCCCGGTTTCAATGGCGTATGTGTTCCCCAGCTGGACGGGACGCCAGTCCATCGAAGCGTTACTCATTTTTGCCAGCTGAGTGGGCTGGAGCAACGTGAAATGAAGTGTTTTACTCAAGAACACGACGCGTCGTCCGGTCCAAGGATCGAAGCCACAATCTTACGATCATGATGCTGACACCCTAACCACTAAGCCACGCGCCTCCACCATCTAAAATGTAGGAATCCGAAAATTTTTTTTCAAGAAAATGCATTTTTCAAGGAGAGGTGCGAAACTGCATGAGCCCTAAAGAACAAAAGGCGAAGTCGACCGCGACAGGATTTGAACTCAGAACGTAAAGCTAGAAGAAACACTGCGATGCCTTTTGCCCGACTCGCTAATGATTCTGCCAATTCGCTGCCTTTTTGCGTTTTCTTATATCGTTTCTAATATAGGTAATAAGGCCTGAAGTTTAGGGGTTGAGTATTAATCGATTACATCAACGCAAGTAGTTGACTGGTACCGATTTTATTGACCCCCCAAAGGGATGGTAGGCAAAGTCGACCGCGGTGGTATCTGAACTCAGAATGAAAAGACGGAATAAATGCTATTAAGCTTTTTGTCCGGCGCGGGAACATGTCTTCTAACATCGGTTTCAGATTCTGGCATATGGCCTTAAATTTCGTGGGAGTGGGCGAATCGATTATATCGACCCCCAATTCTCAACTGGTACTTATTTTATCAACTCCGAAAGGATTAAAGTCAAAGCTAACCTCAGTGGAATCTGAACTCAGAACCCTTCTAATATCAAACACATAAAATATATGATTGATCAGTAATGAATTAGAGAAATGTCACCTACTTTCCAACAGATGATTTATGATAGTTGTTGATGAATAGCTTCTATGAAAGTAATGATTCAGGATACTCTGATTAATTCAAAGAAACTGCTATTAAATATTTATTAGACAGAATAAATGACAGAATACAAAGCAATGATTAATAGGGAATAGTGATGAATTACTAATGTAAATTGGACGTATGTGTAAAATATATTATTTTCTACTCTATGCACAGTAAGCAATTGGTATTTAATTTATCGACCCCGAAAGGATGAAAGGCAAAGTCGACCTCGGCGGAATTTGAATTCAGAACGTAAAGACAGACGAAATATCGCTAAGCATTTCGCCCAGCGTGCGAACGTTTCTTATTTCTTTATTGCCCACAAGGGGCAACACAGAGGGGACAAAAAAGGACAGACAAACGGATTAAGTCGATTATATCGACCCCCTTGCGTAACTGGTATTTAATTTATCGACCCCGAAAGGATGATAGGCAAAGTCAACCTCGGCGGAATTTGAACTCAGAACCTAGCGGCAGACGAAATACTGCTAAGCATTTCGCCCGGCGTGCTAACTTTTCTGCCAGCTCGCCACCTTTATTCAAAATATTTTGAAAGACATCTGTGTCAAGTTAGCACATCAAAATTCTTGTTTTTCATCAATTATGTCATCTTTCTTGGAAATCTCGGATGTCAGCGGAAAGGTAACACGAAAATATGCCTGTCAGTGTTTTTAACTTTAGGTTGTTATCCATAAAAAATATCAATCGTTTCTCCATTGTCGTTGATGGATTTAATATAACTCCGGAAAACAATAAAGCTAATTTCTTTATTGAGAAAATACTTTTGTCTTGATTGAGGTTAACGTTATACAATTTTACCATCTCGAGAAATTGCTTTAACTTATTATCATAATATAATTGACTTACAGCAACAATTGTTATATTGCCCAGATAAGTGAAAACTCCTTTAACATCTTTCTTTCATATAATCTCATCTATTACAAGTTCAAAGAATGCAGCTCCACTGATTTCTCCAAATGGTATATGATTAAACCGGCAAAGTGAATTATATGCTTCAAATATAGTGGAAGGTCATTCTGACACTATAAGTGCTACTTGATGATAGGCACAACAGGCAACTAATGTATTTTATACTTCATTCGGAGCAATATTCAATACCATCTCATTAATTTTTCGTAATGGATAAGCGTCCAATTCATTATAAAATTTTTATTGTTTGATTATAATCAATCATGATTCTCTTGTGTTCTTCCTTGTTTTATTACCGGCACTTGTTCTCGCCATGGAAACTGACAGTCTTCAATTATATCTACATTAAGAAGTTGCTGAATCTCAGATTAATAAATTATATCTGGGACCTCAAGCTATTAGGTTAATTTTACGATGATTGGTTTAAAAATTGCTCGATAAATTTCTAAATAGCAAAATGAATTTTAAATTTTACTGAAGAAAATACAAACACAAATAAATTTTCATGCGATTTGCTAGAAAAAAGCAACGAATTCTTCCTCAAATAACATGTTACTGCTTGAAATAAAGTGATCTCGCATTGACTAACGCAGTTGTATCTAAAACTAAAAAGGAAAGATGGTCATTGTTAAACGACCTTTGATTGAATATCTACTCGAATGGGACTTCTCTAAAATTAAACGACGACTTCAACAATCTACGCTGTTTTAACAAATCATAGCAAGGCTGATGTCAGAGATTTTAAAAGGGAAACTTTGAAATTGAAATGAAGATGAATAATCACTAGTAAATTAACGAAACATTTACCGAGAATGTTCGGTGATAGTGAATACGGGTAACAGAAAATATTCACTATTAGGAATAGCTGTCATTCAGGTAAAATACTCGGGGAGTCTGTAGAGAAGGGGTCCTTAACTGGTTTATTATCGTGGGTTACTTAGATTTGCACAATGTTTTGATGGGCCACTTGGGCATAAATGTAAGTGTAATTAACCAAAATTTACCAAGCATTAAAGAAAAATTCGGATCTATTTTAAAACGGGGACCACATTTTTCATTAATGTTTTACGTAGTGTTTTTGGTACGGAAAGACTTTCAAACTTCGTATACTTATCTATTTTGTGTTATAGAACAGAAAAATATTTTTGTATTCGAATTTATTTCATGTAAAAAATTGTCTTATTTCGATAATTTCAACCAATCACTGACAAGTATTCAGTTGTTTACATTTACTCCTTTGGCTGATTAAGCGATGTAAAGCGTATTTAATCTCCATACCTTCGTTTTATTTGCTTTTTTCATTTTAAATTTGCTTTAACCTTAACCCTAACCCTAACCCTAACCCTAACCGTAGGGTTAGGGTTAGGGTTAGGGTTAGGGTTAGGGTTAGGGTTAGGGTTAGGGTTAATTGTTTCAGAATCGTTTGTTTATGTAGTCGGCACTTAATGTATATCGGCTGAATGGACGTCAGTGATTGGTTGAATTTACAGAAATACGACAACTTTCATATGGAATAATTTATGGATTTCTTTTTTTTTTAAAGAAGACTAAGAGAAAAAGATGTTTTATATGACACAGTCTACCAGTGTTCCAAGTTTCAAAGTGTTTCGTTAATGAAAAATGTGGCCCCCGTTTTAAAAAAGATCCAAAAATTCAATTAGATAAGACATATTGTAACCTAACAGAAAATAAGAAGATAAGTAATTGAATGAATACATAGGGACAAAATCTAAGACTTGATACTACTCTAATATGTGGTAAATTGATTATGGATCTAGGTGCAAGAGTGGCTCTGTGGTAAGTAGCTTGCTTACCAACCACATGGTTCTGGGTTCAGTCCCACTGCGTGGCACTTTGAGCAAGTGTCTTCAACTATAGCCACGGGCCAACCAAAGCCTTGTGAGTGGATTTGGTAGACGGAAACTGAAAGAAGCCCGTCGTATATATGTATGAATATGTATGTATATGTGTGTATGTTTGTGTGCCTGTGTTTGTCCCCCCCCCCCCACAACATCGCTTGACAACCGATGCTGGTGTGTTTACGTCCCCGTAACTTAGCGGTTCAGTAAAAGACACCGATAGAATAAGTACTAAGCTTACAAAGAATAAGTAAGAATAAGTCTTGGAGTCGACTTGTTCGCCTAAAGGTCGTGCTCCAGCATGGCCGCAGCCAAATGACCGAAACAAATAAATAAATAGATAAATGAATATCTGATGGCTTTGACTCATTTATTTTTCTGTCGTTTATTCGTTAAATCAGTGAAACAGATCCCTTTCAACAATCAAATTGCTTCTATTCTTTGATTTGACTTTGAGAAGTGAAAAACCCCCCACATGTTTACCAAAATACGTCGATGCAGAGTAGAAAGATATTGAGTGCTTGATCTACGGCACCAGGAAATAACTATGTGACATGAGGGCCGAAAAAAAGTTTATTTTTCAATTTTAACAACTCCTCTTGAATAAGTTCTGGAATTTTGTCGAATTTTGTTATGAACGCATTGATGAACATCACCCCAAAATATTCTCTTTGACGGCGTCCGGAATAAATACCATAACATTTCCTTCAATTTTTCTGAAGTTATTTGATTTTTTTTCTGGATTAATTATTTTGTTCGCTCATTTATGTAATTTAGATTGGGAAATTGGATGTAGATTCCATCCTGTACTGTTTTTGTCCCAAAATCCATATTCTTGAGGAAATGTTTGATTTTTTTCCTCCATGCGTTATAAGACGTCAAGTTTTCCTTTTTTTTTTAACAAAAGTTCCACTAACTCAGGTCTCCAAAAATCTCAGTAAATAATAATGCCGCCTTCCAAAGAAAACACCAATAAGTGTCGTCCGAGTTTCTATTATTCATGTGTGCGTAAGAACAGTTTTAACATCTCTTAACAGAACATTTCCAGCCTCCAGGTTTAGAAATGTTTAGCTTCTTGTCCCGAGCTCATATCTCGGCAGAGACTTTTGAAAAGCTTTGAATTTAGGGTTGGGAATTTGACATAATTAACTATCTTAATGACTCTTTTAAACGAAACATCAATATCACTTGCTAATCGTTAAGCAACCAATGTTTATTGTGTGTAAAGCAATGCAGATACGTAGTTCTTGGAGAGCATATTTTCGCCAGCATTTGAAACTCTGATTTGAACCTAGCATGGAACGTACAACATCAGTGCTGACATTCGCAAGATTTTCAATTTTCTTAATCCAAATCAGTTTTATAAGGGGACTTTTCATATATGTCACCGGCGTCATTGAGGTAAGGAAAACATTATAAATGACACCCGCGAGGAATTTCATAGTTTTCGTCCCATTGAATTGAATTATTTTTGTTATTATTTTTGTATTTCAATTAAAAAATAAAATTAACACTCATAAATCTTTCACATCCATAATTTCATTGACAATTAATCTACATTCGTATTTTAATCAGTTGCCCGTTAATTGCTCTATTTTTCACAGTTCATTTGTCTTTCTTCTTACTAGGCTTGTTACTGTATAGCTCATAGTACGATTTCTTCTGCAATTTATAAATAGTCATTTTATCTTGAAAATATTCTTTATATTAGAATTAGTCTCTTAATTAATTCTAATTAATTAAGAATATATTTTTAAAGAAGAATTATCACATATCTTTTGCGCGTTTTTTTGTTGTAATTTGTCTCAATATAATAATTATATATTAACACAAAACAAGCACTCAAGCGTTTATAATAAATATCGCTTGCATGCTTTAATTTTGATGTTACTCATTATTGGTGGGGTAGAATTGAATACAGGGCCTGGGATTAAAAAAAAGGGATAATAATAATAAGGGGGTAATCAGTTGGATGAAGAAGAAATGAAGAAAAGAAAACATGCTGAAGCTCAAGCTAAATATAGAATAAAAAATTGAGAAGTTATTAATTAGCATAATAGTATAGCCTGGAAAAAACATAGATTACATGGAAAAATGCGAGCAAGAGAAATAATATTCTTAAACTTCTAAACCTGGAGAAGTTGCTGCTGCTGAGACCCCCCCCCCCCCTTTGGTCAAGACTGACCATGGGATTGCACCTAGAAAGTTACCCTCCCAGGCACAAGTCCGGGCAAGGTTGTTTATGGAAGACCGGCAGTCACCCATGCATACCAGCCTCCCCTCTCCACGCCACCAGTGTTATTTATCCAAGGGAAAGGCAAAGGTCGATACAGCTTGGCATCTGTGACGTCGCAACTCATTTCTACAGCTGAGTGAACTGGAGCAACATGAAATAAAGTGTCTTGCTCAAGAACTCAAAAAGCAGCCCGGTCTGGGATTCGAACTCACAACCTCACGTAAGCTCGACGCTCTAACCACTGAGCCATGCGCCTTCACACCTGGAGAAGTACAGGACAGGTTATTACACTTGGAACAGTTTAGGGCAAGTTATTACATCTGGTAAAGTACAGAACAAGAAAATTTTTACTTAAAATATTGCAGCTAAGGATAAAATTTAAATATTAAAAATCATTTGATTTCAATTTACCAAGTAACATAATAATTACAAAAGGTACCATGATTCTGGCAAAATATTGACACACTAAAATACTTAAAAAATGCGATCCAGAAGTACCAATATAGCTAAAGTTTTTTGCAAAGTAGAATAGTATATATGGTAGGCAAATTCATTATGTAAAAAATAGGCATGGGGTCAAGACTAAAAATGTGAAAACTTGGCAATAACTTAGGCAAAATGTACTGTAAATTCGTTGTTATAGGTAGATTTTACTGTAATATAAAACTATTTTTTGTATTATTCTATCTATTGTACTAATTATTAACTAATACAGTTCTATATTTAAGAGGTGAGAAATTATGTACATTATTTACATTATTTGCATTTGACGGATATTTGTCCTCATCTTGTTTGTTGTTAACACAACGTTTCGGCTGATATACCCTTCAGCCTTCATCAGGTATCTTGGGGAAATTTCGAACCTGGGTTCTCATTCTTAAGGTAATTTTCGATGTTGTTGTTGTTGTTATTATTATTATTATTATTATTATTATTATTATTATTATTATTATTGCTGTTGTTGTTAATATTAATTATTATTATTATTATAATTATTCAGGTCACTACTTGAAATCGAACTGAGAACCCAGGTTCGAAATTTCCCCAAGACACCTGATGAAGGCTGGAGAGTATATCAGCCAAAAATGTTGTGTTAACAATAAACAAAATGAGGACAAATATCCGTCAAATGTAAATAATCTAAATAATGTATATAATTATGAACTATTATTTTTTATAACCTATTTTCGACTATCGAATTATTAATTAATAATTTTAAAAAGTTATTTTAAAGTGCAAAAAATATTTTAATTGAGCTATTTTTATTTTTGATAGAAATAGCAATAACTTGTAACAAAATTTTTAGTTTTAATAAAAGCTAATATTTTTCTAAATCTAAATATTTCAAGTAAAAAATGTTTGTTTTGTACTTTACCAGATGTAATAAGTTGTCCTGAATTTTCCAAGTCTAATAACTTGTCCTGTACTTTTCTAGGTTTATAAGTTTAAGAATATTATTTCTCTTGCTCGCATTTTCCTATCTATCTATGTATGAAGCTGTATAACATTTGTGTTACTTTCGTAGGCAGATTTGATTCTGTCAAGATGACGTGGTTTGAAATATGATAGCAGTCATCTGCCATTGTCTTCATCCCTTCTGCTTTTACTAAATTTGGATGACGCTTTTCTGATTTAACAGGCCTTATTGAATTATTAACCAATACTTTAAAACAGGCAGATGGAAACGTTTAAGTAGCTCACGGCTGCATTCGGAAGTGATGAGAAACAGGCGGCTAAATTGGATGTTAGATCTACAGTTACTGGCACAGTAATGATCCAACATCAGCATTCGATTCTCAGAAGATAAGTTGGTAAAAAAAAAAAACCCTGCTATTTTCATTTCGGTTTCCGAGCCTATTCTCACCTATGGCCATGAACGTTGGGTATGACCGAAAGACTACGTACACGAATACAAGCGGCCAAAATAGGGTTCCTTTAAAGGAATTCTGGAGTAACGTTACTCTACAGAGTGTGTAGCTTGGAAATCAGGGGCTCTCTCCAAGTCTTATCTCTACTTCTCCGCATTGTGAGGTCACAGCTCCGGTGTTACGGACATGTGATTTGAATGTTGCAGGAAAAAAGCAAAAGATTGATTTTTCACGGCGAATCCAACTAACAAGAGACCAAGAACGAGATGGTTCGATAATATCCATAGTCTCACTCGGTCACGCTTACAAATCCAGGTGGAAAGTGTAACGAGGGTTGCTTTTGATAGTCTCCAATAGAGGAGATGCCCGAGGACTCCCTCTATGATCTTCGACTGGGCAGAAAAGATGGTTGGATGGATGGAATCTTTAAAACATAAAACACACAATGACAAACCCACACCATAATCACTTGCCAAATAAATCTAAATTTAGCACATTCACCGGAGTATATTTTTGATTAGTCTTAATGTCAAGAACCGCTTACAGACACAAAGCTTACATTAATTTTCTTGTACCAAATTTAATTTTTAATGAAGTTGTTGCGTCGACGATTTAAATTAATTTTCAAATTTGTTACATAAACTAAGAATTACATAATTAACTAATGCAGTTATTAATATTCAATAAAATAAAAGATGTAAGTACCAGAAACTACATCCACCGTAATTAACAAGTCTTCTACATAAAGGGCAATGCACTTGCCGAGATAAGAAGTAATCAAGTGATCATAAAGAACACGTGACATGCTTTTTCTGCCCTCCATGAACCAATAATGATAATAATGCATCGGTGTAATGGAAGGAAAACTTCCTGATACAACTGTAGAAAAAGTTCTGTTAAAGCAAAGGAACTAAAAAATCGGAAAGATGTTAGTTAAATACAGTGTGGTTTCTTTCTTAAACGCGCGATATCCCAATGTGACATACGCAAAACGTCGAAACCAGCACAACGAACCCTGGAAAACGCACCAAGCACATCGATTACATAGAAAGTTCGTAAATTGAATAATTACCTGTACATGCAACTGTCCATACATCCATGTGCACATGCTAATATTTACAAGCAACATAAATAATGCCTGCACGACAAACACGTACACACACACAGAAAATAAAAGAAAAAACGCGTGTCACGAGCGACGTCGAATCAAACAAAAGCAGAGCGACTTCCCACAAATGGATATTAAAAAGAACAAATTAGACACTCAGTTTAACACACCAGTAAACAGTTATACCCGGAAACATAGCTACCAAAAAAGATATCGATCTATCGGCCAACGATATGTCAAATATATCCATTCGAAGAACAAGGAAGAGGCATCGTGTCAAAAAGTCAGCCCTGAACAAACAGACCTGCCTCCTATTGTCACCGTCAATGCTTTAATGACAAGTCAAAACTTATGCCGGATCGGTCATCTCCCGGGACAAAGGTCACGTTACCCAGTGGGGAACCTGACTGAGGTCGAAAAGCCTGTTGCTGGAACAAACTCTTAAAATAAATAAAAAAAAACGAACTACCAGGATAACCCTAGACCTTTAATGACACTACCAAAAACACCACCTAAATCAAAATGCATAAAATGGACTACAGAGGATTATAGAGATGTGTTGAAAGCTCTCTATACAGCCCTACGGAACCCAAACAATAACCTCATTGTAAAGACATACACGTCAGGGAGAAACTTTGTAGGCAACGAAGTACGCAGATATATAGACGCAAATAAATTAAGTAATGTACGCAGAGACATCGTTAAGAATAAAAGATTAAATGACGCTGAAATTAGCCAGATTAGGACACACATATCTCATGGTAGACCAATTGAAACAGCAACAATGCAGATGAAATAGATAACAGATGCACAGAACTCAGTGTACGAGCAGTAAATCCCAGGAAGGGGAGGGAAACCTTCAACCGTTACTATATTCGTAGGAGGGGTTGTTTTATTTTTTATAAACTGTTTCAAGACGCGCTCCGCCATCTTGTCGTGTAGTACTTGATTCAATTAAATTAAACGCCTACCAAGATTATTTGATGGCACGAATGTGGCCCCTCTAAGGGCTAAACAAACATAGAAAACCAGTAACAGGTTCCTGGTGTTTCTATTCACAGCTTGGAATAAAATAAATATTGCAAAACACCAATCCTGGTGTAAAGAAATATTTTCACGGAACTTACTTGGAGCAATCGAAAACACGTCCGATGTGTTTCGCAGCAAATATAATAATAATAATAACAACAACAACAACAACAATAATAATAATAAGTTTTTTGTTTGTTACTTTGTCTCGTTTCACTACATTTATTTGTTTATAATTATAGAAGCAGTGCTCTATCAAATTGTCTACTCTAATAGATAAGAGCCAGAACCTAGTGCTAACACGAAAGTGTTAATGACAATTAGCCAAAACTCATGTCGGATTAGAGGAAATATTATCAATGACAAATAGTGAAAAAATGAAAATAATAATATCAGTGATGATGATGATGATGATAATAATAATAATAATGAAAGGAAGCGGTTGGAATCTCTCTGTATCCTGATCGATGATACATTTAGTGATGGTGTCACAATAAAAATACTGGTAACTGCGCAACCTGATAATCGCTACCTCATATGAGTGACAATGAAAAACACAAAATATTGTGAATAACGGTGGTAATGAAACTGAAGCCGTTGATGGTGACAATGTTACACCTCCAGCTTGTCTTTATCCAGCAATGGACCGGCACACTCGGCGTAGATGGAACAAACAAGTCAATATTGTGGTCATGGAGTGTTACTACCTGAGCAACCCTGTAGATGAAAATTGTGCTCATGTTAGGGGATACCGACAACATATGTACGATTAGTGGAGAGAAAAAGGACTGTTTCAACTCACGAAATAGAGATTATGTGATGAATCTTGAGCAATAAGAAAAAAAATCGTTGGTTCACAGAAATAGAGCTCGAAGCTATCAAAAGACGGGTATTGGAAAACAGCAGTAGAGGAAGCGATGAAAATAGTTCATACTGATAAAAGTAATCTTATAGCAGAAAACAGAGGTGAGATCTCTAATAAACCACAGGAAAGGAACAGTGATAGCTAGTTCGAAGGACATTTCTGTGTTAGACCGAAAAGAGAAGGGGAAACTTAAAAGCGAACAAAAATACAGGACACTGAACAGGAAGTGTGATACTGAAAGAAAGGACTTGAAATTGGTAATGGAGGAACTGAAACCACGCCTTATTGCAAAGAAAGCAAATATGGTAAGATACGACAAAAGAATGAAGGGATACCTGCAGAATAGGTTATTCAGAGTAGAGCAGAAGAGATTCTATAAAGAAATATATGGAGAGTGTACAAATGATAAGTTGATACCAGACAACATTGGAAGTGAAAGGTATTGGAGTGACATCTGGAGCAAAGACAAGGAGCACAAGAAGGATGCTGAATGGTTGCAAGAACTGAAACAAACAGTAGTCTGTCCACAACAAGCAGAACTAGTCATTTCAGTTAAGTAAGTGAAGGAAATCAGCAAAAAATGGACAACTGAAAGGTCCCGGGGCCAGATGGAGGTCAAGGTTACTGGATCAAAAGATTTGGTGAATGTCATGCACGAATATCTGCACAACTCAACACCTCGTTAAATACCGACCAAGTAACGCCAGGGTGGTTGACAATGGGTAGGGCAGTGCTGTGCTTGAAAAACGTCGAAAATGCAATACGGTAGGCAATTGCAGGCCGATATCCTGCTTGCTTCTTATGTGGAAATTATTGACTAGAAGAGTTGCAGAGTCAATGTACAGACATCTGGAAAAAAATGGAGTCCTGCCACACGAGCAGAAGGGGTACAAGCGTAAGTGCAGAGGTAGACAAAACTGGACTTAGTGACTGAAAAAAGAGGAAAACTAACTTAGCCATGTCGTGAATCGATTAAAGTAAGGCACATGATATGATCCCACATTCTTGAGTTATGGAATGTATGAACCTATTTGGCATAGCATCGAATGTTGAACGATTGCTTGGAAAAAGTATGGTGAAGTGGAGGACGGAACCGACAGCATATGGAAGAAGCTTAGAGACAATAGAAATCAGGACAGATATCTTCCAAGGGGACTGTCTGTCCCCACTGATCTTTTCTACTGTGCATGATACCACTAACATTGATTCTGAGGAAAGCAAAGGCTGCGTATGTAGTCAAGAGACGCCTACGAAAAATTAACCACTTGTTATTCAAGGATGACTTAAAACTGTATGATAAAGATGAATCCCAAGTAAGTTCCCTCGTTGATGCAGTGTGTACTTTCAGTGCTGATATCAGAATGGAGTTGGGGCTGAAAAAGTGTGGTGTAATAGTCTTGAAGAGAGGCAAAATCAAATGTATAGACGAGATAGCGATACCGTCGGAGGAGGTTATGAAGCAGATAGAAGAGACGGGCTATAAGGACTTGAGAATTTTGGAAATGGATAAATTGATGGGAAAAGAAATGAGAGAAAAATTTAAGGTGGAGTACTTGCGCAGACTGAGACTGATACTTAAGTTGAAATTAAACGGACGGAATAAGATTGAAGCTATCAACACCTGGGCGTATTTTCACTCCTTAGATATGGAGCAGGGGTATCTGCATGGACAGTAGACGAACTAAACAGCTTAGACAGAAAGACAAGGAAGTTGCTGACTACATATAGGATACTCCACCCAAAAAGTGATACAGACAGACTGTATGTACTACGAAAATGAGGGGAAGAGGACTGATTGGATGCGAACACAGCATTAGGGCAGAAGAAAACAACACAACATAGTATGTAATAATGTCACAGAACCGCTATTATTGGAAGTAAGGTCAGGCTTGTGTAGGATGGAAGATTGCAAAGATAAAGCAGTTGAAAATGAATGAAACTGAAAATAGCTTGGTAAAGAAAAGAATGCATGGACAATTTCATAGGGATGTTGAAGATAAGACAGATAGAGGAAAAAGATGGCTATGGATGACTAAAAGTGATTTAAAACCGAAAAACGGAGGCTCTAATGTGTGCTGAGCAAGCATTAAGAACGAATTAGATCAAATACTGAATAGACAACACGTCAGAAAGTGATAAGTGCAGAATTGGTGGACAAAATGGTGAAGCCGTATGGCATATCACCAGTCAATGTAGGCCACTAGCTCAGAAGGAATATAAGAGACGTCATGACAATATAGCAAGGATTGTCCATTGGACTCTTTGCAACAAGTATGAACTTGACAGAGCAAAAAAGTGGTACGAACATAAACCCGAATCTATCATCGAAAATGATAATGCAAAGATTCTATGAGATTTTATGATTCACTGCGATCATGAAATAGAGAATAGGAAACCAGACATAGTGTTAATTGAGAAAGAAAGCAAGCGATGCTGGATCATAGATATAGCATGCCCAGCTGATAACAAGGTATGCGATAAGGAAGAAAGAAAAGTCGATAGATATAACAGGTTGGCTTGGGAGGTAAAGCAGTTTTGATCGCTGAAAAAAGTGGTAGTAGTACCAATAATTGTCTGATCCCTAGGAATAGTGAGTACAAATCTTGAGAAGTACATGGAACAAATATGGGCTGCAATAAGGGTGGAGCACTTTCAGAAAACAGCACTGCTTGGAACCGCTCGAATACTCCGGAAGATGCTCGAAAAATAAAGGGCTCAACCTTACTTTACTGGTAGGGGACAGCTGACACCGTAGGACATCTCCAGCGTTAGAAGCTGTGCAAAGGCAATAACATAATAATAATAATTTCAAATTTTGCCAGAAAGACAGCCTAGGGGAGGAGGTTTAGTTGATTACATCGACCCAAGTGCGTAACTGGTACTTATTTTATCGACCTTGGAAGGATGAAAGGTAAAGTCGACCTCGGCGGAATTTGAACTCAGAGCGTAGCGACGGGCGAAAAACCGCTAAGCAATTCGTCCGGCGCACTAACAGTTCTGCCACCTCGCCGCCTTAATAATAACGATGATGATGATGATGATAATGATGATGATGATGATGATGATGATGATGATGATGATGATGATAATAATAATAATTGCAATGATAACCATCATAACAACAACAACAACTTTTCGAAATAATTTATTTGAATTTGTTCGGAGTGTGGGGTTTTGCACATATCGTTTGGTGGCCCTTCGAGGCTGCAGCTATTTGCAGGAAAGTCTAACATTACAAAGCGAAAATTCCCGTAACGCAACGATCTGGCAAGAACGACTGAGTGTTATGGTTAGCGAAGATTCTGGATTAATAATGGTGGCGCTGGCGTACTTTTTATATAGTACTTGTTATATAGATTTATGTCAGATTTATATAGTGATATATTTTACCAAGCGCATAATTTAATTGCCTGTCTTGATGGACATATGCTTCTGTGCACGAATTAAGTTTAAAGAAAAGAAAATTAATTTCGTGAGAAATCCATCGCTGGAGCTTATTCCGATGCGGAAGATGTAATTTGAACAGATTTTACCGATTGAAATATTTACACTACAAACCTAGAATAATAGATCATTGTTTGCTAATGAGAACAGTTGTTCTATTTGAGGAATACAAGTTTGATCATGTGCTGTTTGTAGGCCAAGTGTTACTGTTCTCTAATAATTTCTGGCGAATATGAGGTTACTGTAAGACATTAATCAATAAAACGATAAGGGATGTTTATAAAAGTTCCAATGATCTTCTTCAAAATGTATGTCCTTTGGTAATTGTTTTAGAGACATGGGATATTAATCAAGAAATTCCCTGGATCCCGCTTCGAAGGAGTTGGTTTTTAATAGATTTTATATAACAATTACACTAGAAAAACATCTCAAAACTTTCAAGCAGACGATAAAGAAGACGAGCGAGATTTTACACTCTTGAGGTTTTTATCAATGGTTTAATTTCTTTCTCCCCCTCCCTCCCTACCCTCTCTCTCTCTCTTATACACACACATACATACATACATACAGATATATACGACGAGCTTCCATACTCATTCCATCTACCAAATTAACTCACAAAGCATTGATCGACCCTGGACTATAGTAGAAGACATTTGCCGAAGTGTCACTCCAGGAAACTGAACCCGAAACCGCGTAGTTGCAAGATGAGATTCTTAACGACACAGCCATGTTCGCGCTTATGTAGTAGGAAAAATAAACACACACCAAAACGTTGAAGCAACATAATTTATCAATAAATTAAAATTATTTTCTACTCTAGACACAAGGCCCGAAATTTTGCGGCAGGGGTCCAGTCAATAAGATCGACCCCAGTATGAAACTGGTACTTAATTTATCAACCCCGAAAGGATGAAAGGCAAAGTCGACCTCAGCGGAATTTGAACTCAAAACGTAAAGACAGACGAAATACCGTTAAGAATTTCGCTCGGCGCGCTGTTTCTTATTTCTTTGTTGCCCACAAGGGGCTAAACATAGAGGGGACAAACAAGGACAGACAAAGGAAGTCGATTACATCGTAACTGGTACTTTACCGACCTTAAAAGGGTGAAAAGCAAAGCCTACCTAGGCGGAATTTGAACTCAAAACGTAACGACAGACGAAATACCACCAGGCACTTTGCCCGGCGTGCTAACGTTCCTGCCAGCGCGCCACCTTATCAACAAATTTAAATTGTTAAGTTCAAGTAATTGTAAGCAGGTCAAGCGATTTTTAATAGCTCGGTATTTGCATTACATCTTCATCATTTGGTACATTAGAATCATTTGATACATCGGAAGCAGTGTGAAACATTTTAGGTCATAAGGATATATCGTGTAACTCAATTTATCCAATACAGTGCGTAGAAAATACCTGACGAAGTTGAATAAATAGTTATAGAGAATGCCTTCAATAAGTTGCATTCAACTTGATAATACAGCCTTAGGTGGGAAACGATGAACAAATGATTGCCATCTTATTGGTCAATCAAGGAAGATAGAATGGAAAGGAAGAAGAAGAAATCAGAAGGAGAAGAAAACGAAGAAAGAAAGAAAGAGGATTAAACTTAACTTTGAATATCTAATTCATTATACAGCGTTCTCTTATCTCCTTTCTTTCTTTCTTGCTTTCTTTCTTTCTTTCTTTCTTTCTTTCTTTCTTTCTTTCTTTCTTTCTTTCTTTCTTTCTTTCTTTCTTTCTTTCTTTCTTTCATCTTTGTTTGTTTCTTTCGTTCTTTCTTCGGATTCCTTCACTCCAATTCGTTTTCCTTTCTCCATTGTCTTAATCCTTCATCGTTAAAAAAAAACAAAAAACTCTTTCAAAAGAAAAAAAGATTATTTTTGTTGTCATTTCATTATTTTGTCTTTCCTTCTTCATTTCTTTCTTTCAACTCTCTTCTCATTTTTTCTTTCATTCCCTTTTCACTCCATTATACCATTCCTTTGCCACACTTGCCTAAAGAAATGAACAAATTTTAAACAAAAGTGGACCAAACACCTGGCGTCAAACTAAACTTCCTAAGGATTCACTAAACAACGATTCTTTAAGAGATCATTAAGAGGATGATTTTTTTTTTTCAGTATGATTTGTATTATTTTTGTTTGTTCTTGCATTTCCTGCTCCTGTTATTCATTCAATTTCATCTCTACTTCATTGTTGTGTTTTGGAGTGAAGAATTTTTCGACAGGTTTCCATTAAGCTCGAAATATGATCTCCGACTGGTTCTATGATAATTGAAGCCACCGTTGAGAAATAGTGTTGTCGCTGGTTCGTGATATCATAATTCTTTTGGCGATGTATATCTGATAATCTGATGCAACTATATCCCCATATAACGCTTATCAGCTTTTACGCTTGTGGCAGATGATACTACTACTACTACTACTACTACTACTACTACTACTACTACTACTACTACTACTACTACTACTACTACTAATAATAATAATAATAAATAATAAATAATAATAATTTACCTTTGGAAACATGGGTGTTTTGCTCAACATCCTTAAACAAACCTTATTCAGGATGGGCTACTCAACCCGAAGAAAATTCTAACTGGGCCCCACCTGAGAGGTCATGCGCTGTTTATCTTGATATGAAATCACCATGTCGCGCACATATGGTTGTGATGCATGTGCCTGGCTGGTGTACTCTTATCAGACGGGTAGTCATGATGGGTATAATGGGCTTCGTATATTTTACCTCAGTATCACTTTGATGGCATGCACTGCTCTCTCATTCAATAATAATAATAATAATAATAAAAATAATAATAATAATAATAATAATAATAATAATAATAATAATAATAATAATACTCTTTTCATTTCAGGTCACAAGGGCCGAACACAAAACAAAAAGGGTCAATACAACACAAGGAACAGAAAGGGCTTAGTACAAAGATTCGCGTATAAAATAGATCCGTCCTACGCACGTCAACAGCTGTTTGACAAAGCTTCCCAAGGCAGCAATGGTCGGGCACTAGACGAGTGCAAGCAGAGGGATTTCGTTGCCCCGCTCATCACACGACCTGGTCTGTCTGATAGCACTTCCGTGTTATTGAGCTTATCATGAACCAGCAGAGCTGTACACGAATTCGTCACTTCTGCTCGATCCTACAAGGGCGAGACTAGCCACCTTGTTCGTCAACTTACCCCGGTTCTTGTTCATCTGAAAGTCCGTACTAAATAAGAACTCGAGCACTTTAATCGGTCCTTCCGTCCAGTGTCCTATGACACTCTCGGGTGGCATAGACCTGCCTCTCCAGGTACCGAGCTGCAAGCCCATCGACTTCTGGTTAATCTTTGCACTTTTCAACGCTTCGTATTCCCTTTACGATTTCCGATCAGTTCGATTTCCGAGATGTCTTACGCTAGTACGGTGACGTCGTCCGCATAAGCCAACGCGAACTCTCCGTATCCTAGTTTACAAGGGATGTCCTTCGAAATATCCAACTTCCTTAGTAATGGCTCGAGAGCCAGCAGGTATAAAATGGACAAGAATGTGAATCCTCGACGGACCGAACGTGCGATGTTAAATGATTTCGATAGGTGGTCATTCACTTTTGACTACCGAGAAAATGTCGCCGTACATTGCAGCGATGCAGCCTCTGAAAACGGGACAGAAATTGGCCGCCACGAGGATAGCCTTCAAGTTTTGGTGGTCGACCCTATCAAAAGCTTTCGATTGGTCCAAATTGATCAGTGCCCCACCCATGCCAAGTTCGTTCCTTACCCTATCTATGATGTAACGCATGAGGTGATGGTTGTCGTGAACAGATCTGTTTGGGGCAGTGTATGTCTGCTCGTCACCAACTAGCTTATCGACGACAAGCGCCAACATGGCTAAAACCTTGTAATTTTGTATTTGTTCCTCCTTGTTTCGGTCCTTTCTTAACAGCACCACCATACCAAAGCTCACAGCCCTGGAAATTCTCCCATTCAGTGGCCAATTGCGGTAGATTTCCACCAAGGTACCAGCAAGCAAGTCTGGCATAAGAAGATAAAGCTCGAAGGACAGACCATCCAGCCTCGGCGACTTCTCCCTTGTGCGGCTCGTCATCGCGTCTTGTATATCTTCGACTGTTATCAGTATTTCGCAGAACTCCGCAGCGTGCCGTCGAAGTAGGAGGTGAAATCCACCCCTGTCCCGACTCACCACGCGTTACGTACAGTTCGACAAAATGCTGCTGAAGTTCATAGAGTGGTGCGGCACCTACCAGATTACATAGACAGTAAATGATGCAGTTTCGCTTTTTCAGACGGATTTTATGGCTGCTTTTCCTTTTGACAAGGCTACACTACTGGGTCAAACGAAGACCGAAAGTGTGTGCATGGAATCTGGAATAATGTCTGAGATTCATAGCGCCCTACCAATCGGGGCCATTGAGAAAGACCAAGGTAGTCTGTTCCAAAGGACATTCGACTCGGGGATTCTCGTATATGTATATGTATATATGTTTGTTATTTGTGTCTGTGTTTGTTCCCCACTCCACCGTCGCTTGACAACCGATGATGGTGTGTTTACGTTCCCGTAACTTAGCGGTTTGGCGAAAGAGACCGATAGAATAAGTACTAGGCTTACGAAGAATAAGTCCTGGGTCGATTTGTTCGACTAAATGTGGTGCTTCAGCATGGCCACAGTCAACTGACTGAAACAAGTGAAAGAGTAAAGAGTATATATATATATATATATATATATATATATATATATTTGAATTCATACATTAATCAACAAAGCAGTCATTAATACTAAGCAATGTTGCGTATCAGCATGCAATTTTCTGTGCTAATCCTTTATGTTGCTCTATCGCAGAAATTCTCAACTGGGAACTGCGGACAGTCATAAGGGCGGCGCTGCAACTTTTGTTCAGTCTTAGTAAAAGGAAAACCTGTGCATGATAAGTGGAATAAAGGAAGAAAATTGAAAGCCATAATTCACAAAAAGGCTTTGTATGTTTATAATGGAATACAAAGAGCAAAATGTAGCTCTCTTGAACTAACGTTCTATGAAATTTTGTTGACATTTTGGAACAGTAAAAGTAATTACCATTTTGATGGAGTGTTCGTTGTTTACGTTTCAGATTGAAGTTCAGTCAAAAATGGCGAAGTTTTTATTAAAGAAAATGTGTTTTGAAAATAGCTATTGACTAGAGAATTGCAGCAATAAACAGCTCGTTTACATCCGTAAATGTTCTTGGTGACTTAATGAACGGCGGTGACAAGGCAGGGTTGATGAGGCCTAGCATTCTAAATGCTCGATAAATGCAGATAAGGGTTAAAGGTATGAGGAGGCAGTATTTCGAATTTAACCTACCGCAACGTTTCATAAGTTGTTTCATTTGTGGGGAGAAATTGAACCACGAATTAATGGTATCAAGGAAATTACCACAATGCCAGTTTACAGTAAATACCTTCATACGTCCATGTGTGTGTGTGTGTGTGTGTGTCTGAGTTTACCTCCCCCACCGCCTCTTAGCAACCGGTGCTGGTGTGTTTACGCTCTCGAAACTCAGCGGTTCGGCAAAATAACCGATAGAATAAGTACTAGATTTTAAAATAAGTACCAGTTGAGTACTGGGGTCGATGTAATCGAATACTCCCTTCCCTTCAAAAACTGTAAACTGCCGGCCTTGTGACAAAATTTGAAACCGTTATTATTATTGTTGTTGCTGTTCTTATTGATCGTTGTCTGCGTGAATGGGCTTCCAGTTTCAAGAAAAAATATTCAGGTTTAGCAATCCTATCTAAATTGACCATAGGATCATATAGTTGAAATTTAGAGCAGGCTATGCACAACACCTGGTCTCAGTAAGGTAGCAGAGATGATAGCAACTGTTATCGTTACTTCGTTATTGAAACGAGCAGCTGTTTTTTTTTTATATATAATTTCTACTCTCTTAATAAAATCAAGAGCTGGTTGTGCGAGCTTTCACCGTATAATCGAGATAAGGAGCTGGTTGCTATCATATGAAGTGCAGAATTGAGATCCAGAGCTGGTTTTCATTATGTCTATTGCTCTACTGAGATAAGGGATTGGTTTTTATATCTGATAGTGTACTAATGAAATCAAAAGATTGTTTTATTTTCACTACAACATTACTAAAACACGAAGCGGGTTGTTATTCTTGAGATTAGGATGATATCCGAAAAGAAACAACAATTTTAGCAAACCATATTAAGCAACACTAATAATAAAAAAACAAAAACAAAAGAAAACAAAAATAAACAAGTGGTAAGTAGCTTGCTTACGAACCACATGGTTCCGGGCTCAATCGCACTGCGTGGCACCTTGGGCAAGTGTCTTCTACTATAGCCTCGGGCCGATCAAAGCCTTGTGAGTGGATTTGGTAGACGGAAACTAAAAGAAGCCTGTCGTATATATGTATATATATATATAT
>NC_068986.1:106016769-106019269 GCF_001194135.2 Octopus bimaculoides
TATATATATATATATATATATATATATAGAGAGAGAGAGAGAGAGAGAGAGAGAGAGAGAGAGAGAGTGAGACAGATAGAAAGAAAGAGAGAGGGAGAGAGGGACTCAGTCTGTTTGGACTTGAAGAGAATTTGCAAGCTGCATTTCGAAAGTATGTATGTGAGTTAGAACCGGAGTTAGATGTTATTAATAAACATATGAGATTGTTAATAACATTCACATTGAATGTCAAGTAGTTACTCTGCTATGTGTAGCTGATAGATGTTAGTCTACATTTCATTGTTAAGTGTTTGAATAATGACTAGTCTCCATGTTGTGTCGGAAATGACTGTTGAATGTTATAAACGTATATTCATTATTGAAGCCATCTCATTGTTGCTATTAACATATTTCCGCTGTTATAAATGTAATCTTCATTTCATTGTAAGAAACTGGGTGATGATATTCTAAATATATCATCTCAGTGTATATTGTTAAACAAGAACTTGATATTTTAAATACAATATATTGTATTGCCAACACAAGTAACATAAGTACAAAGATATTCTGTGTCATCCTTAGCATGAGCTAGATGCTACCAGAGTTACATGTTGTCTGCGCATGTAATACCTCTGTTCAGTGACGGACATTTGATCCTTATATTTAATACTAATTAGCCGTTTCTAAGTGTTCCCATGGTAGTTTAATCATTAAAAGCTACCCCACAGCTCAGTGGGCACCTACTATACTACGTTCACTGGGGTTGTGGGTTTAAGACTAAAGGATCTTTTCTCAAATTTGAAAATAAAGATGTGACACAACATATTAAAATTTGCTAAAAGAATTTACAAACATAGTTGAACAGTCGTAGAATAATAATGCAAATAAGTTGTGCCTTCGATTTTGCTCCATAGTTAAGAATGTTTATTACTGGATTTAAAGGGCAGAAAAATATTAGGTTGGTGCATAATTATTGCAGCTTTTTTTCGACAAATTTTATTCAACAAAAACAATAGCAACATTTAACAAAATCATCTTTATGTGATTCTACTGGAGAATATTCACCTTCTACTTCAATTTCTGCTTGGCGTTTTGTTGAAAGTTTTTGTTGAATAAAATTTATTGAAAAAAAAAAAAGCCGCAATAATTATGCACTAAACTAATAAATAACGACTCTCAGATTATATAAGGTGACGCTCGTATAACAAGGACTGTACCTTTTAGAGCTGTTGTCTCTTAAAATTGCACATTCAAAACTACTTATGCAAACTTTTATTCTATCTAAAGCTGTGGTCTATATGACCTTTGGAGGTTCAAACAAGATTTTGTTGCTACAATTTATGTGCAATAAATTGGGTAAATTCTTTTATTCTTTTACTTGTTTCAGTCCTTTGACTGCGGCCATGCTGGAGCATCGTCTTTAGTCGAGCGAATCGACCCCAGAGCGTTATTCTTTGTATGCCTAGTACTTATTCTATCGATCTTTTTTGCCGAACCGCTAAGTTACGGGGACGTAAACACATCAACATCGGTCATAAAGTGATGCTGGGGGTCAAACACGGACACAGAAGTACACACATACATACATACATACACACACACACACACACACACATATATACGACGGGCTTCTTTCGGTTTCTTTCTACCAAATCCACACACAAGGCTTTGGTCGGCCCGAGGCTATAGTAGAAGACACTTGCCCAAGGTGTCACGCAGTGGGACTGAACCCGAAACAATATGGTTGTGAAGCAAGCTTCTTATTTCTATATTGCCCACAAAGGGCTAAACATAGAGGAGACAAACAAGTACAGACAAAGGAATTAAGTCGATTACATCGACCCCAGTGCGTAACTGGTACTTAATATATCGACACCGAAAGGATGAAAGGCAAAGTCGACCTCGGCGTAATTTGAACTCAGAACGTAACGGTAGGCGAAATACCGCTAAGCATTTCGCCTGGCGCGCTAACGTTTCTGCTAGCTTGCCGCCTTACTACACAGCCACGCCTGCACAATATATTTTAACGAATTTTTAAATATAATTCCTAATAATATCTTACTATAAAACATAATAAGATAGGAGTTTTGAAGCACTGAATGGCTAGGAGGGTCCACCTCATTAAAATAGGAATCGAAGGGGGTCTATAGGGAAAAATTGTTGAAACCCCCCCACTTATCTAAGCTATCGAATGTTTCAAAGAAAGTACTGTTTCAAAACAAAGTAAGGATGTAATAAATGTTTCCATTAGTTCCATGTTGTTGTTGACATTCCGTCGCTTACGACGTCGAGGGTTCCAGTTGATCCGATCAACGGAACAGCCTGCTCGTGAAATTAACGTGCAAGTGGCTGAATACTCCACAGACACGTGTACCCTTAACGTAGTTCTCGGGGATATTCAGCGTGACACAGAGTACAACAGAAACAGGAAGAAAGAGTGAGAGAAAGTTGTGGTCAAAGAATACAGCAGGGTTCGCCACCATCCCCTGCCGGCGCCTCGTGGAGCTTTAGGTGTTTTCGC
>NC_068986.1:106020783-106042764 GCF_001194135.2 Octopus bimaculoides
AATATGTAGGTTACACGAACGCACACACACACACACACACACACGCACACACACACACACGCGCGCACATTCTCGATTTATGGATGTAATCTGGAGTCAAAAGAAAACGCATGAATGGAGAAGAGACGCAATAGTTTCTTTAAACTTTTGAATTATTACTATACTTAGTTTTGTCAGAATAATAATAATATTTTTTTTTTGAAACCTCTATAAATGCACAAGTCTCGTAATTGCTGTACTATTCTGTCTATCAGTGTCTACGTGTGTCTGTGTGTGTGGGTGCGAGTGCGTGTGTGTACATGTGTGTGTACATGTGTGTGTACATGTGTGTGTACATGTGTGTGTTGTATAACTGTGAGAATTGCTTGTTATTTATGGCTGTATTAAACAAATATAATATTTTATTCTTCACCCTTTCCGTGTTTAATGTAAAAATAATGCCAGCATTTAAGCCACAACTCTAGCCGTCTTGTCAGCTTTATTTACATTATCGTCAGTTTCTGATCTAATATGTCAGAAGTTTGAGT
Source organism: Octopus bimaculoides (assembly GCF_001194135.2). Taxonomy (NCBI): domain Eukaryota; kingdom Metazoa; phylum Mollusca; class Cephalopoda; order Octopoda; family Octopodidae; genus Octopus; species Octopus bimaculoides. The sequence goes on from NC_068986.1 coordinate 106,021,311, forward strand.
TTGAACCAGGCCTAATTCAGGAATATTGTCGAAGACTAAAAACGAAAATGTTTCTGTTTTTTTTTTTTTTACTTCTGTTTAGCGAACAAATACTTTTGTACAAGTGATTTAGAGTTCTTCTATTTGTAATAAAAAAGAAAATCTCTAAATGTGGTCCAAGTACATTGCTATTTTGGGAACAAATAATCTTCTGATTATAAATATATGTCTTGGTTATATTCGGTAGTAGTTTGGTGTTAGGTATGTTATACGTTGATGTATATAAAAAAAACCTGAGTGTTGAGAATCTAATACTTGCATTTGAAAATCTCGTTCTGTATATGACTTTAAACTGCATCCGGTAGTGAAGCCCTTGCCAGGGAGTTCCAGAGTTTTGCGGAATGTGGAAATACCTCTTAGCTACTTATGTTCCTAGCTCTACTCTGACCCCGGACTTGTGGCACTTGCTGAGATCCTAACTATGGGTTAATTAGCAAGTCACGGAATTTCCTTCGGAAATAGATTACTCACGGACATTCCAACGGACTCAAACCAGATGAGGAACTTCCGAGAGGCTCCATGGATACTGAGAACTTGTTGACTTGTCTTTCCTTCGTGATGTATCCGTCACTGGATAGCTAGGCACTTGCTTCTGTCACGGCAAAAAAGCTGAAACATCTAAAAAATAAAAAAAAATCCGACATCGTAAATCATAAATTTTCACCTCAAATTTAACAGGAGCCGGATGTTATTAGAGTGCTCCATTAGGTATTAAATAAACTTACACCATTTAATATTTCTCATAAAATATTGCTATAATATCAATATCTGTTCAAGTTGAATGGTCATGTTTTTCTCTTCCAACATTTTTGTAACTATTCATCACTCACTCCTTGATTCCTACAATCGTTGTCTTTAATATCGCCACAGTTATTTTTCTTTTCATTTCAATGCCACATGTTTCTTATGGCCACTGCTAGCTCAGTGGCTTGTTACTGCATGGCTTAGTGATTAGAGCATCGGGTTCACAATCATGAGGTAGTGAGTTCGTTTCCAAGACCGGGCTGTGTGCTGTGTTCTTGAGCAAGACACTTTATTTCACGTTACTCCAGTTCACTCAACTGTAGAAATGATGCGACATCACTGGTGCCAAGCTGTATTGGTCTTTGCATTTCTCTTGGATAACATCGGTGGCGTGGAGAGGAAAGGCTGGTATGCATGAGTGATTACTAGTCTTCCATAAACAACCTTGCTCGGACTTGGGCCTTAAAGGGTAACTTTCTAGGTGCAATTCCATGGTCATTTATGGCCCGAGGGGGTCGTTACTCATTACCTTTTTTTACTGCTGCATGTTATCTACACAAAACCTTTTTCTCATCGTTAACAATGCTTTATCGTGTTGTCCATACTGTGCTACATCTATTGCTATAACTGATCTCTGTTATATTTTCTGCTGTCCATCCATCTTCTTCGTCCACTATTCCTGGAGGGTCGTGGGTGCTAGAGTCCTCAGACACCTCTTCTATCGGATCCTGTTAGAAGCAACTGGCATTACACTTTACGGCTGGATTCCCAAGCATAAACAATTGAGACGATGATTATTATCCAAATATTTTTTCTACCTTAGGTCTCCTTCCAGTTGCACCGGCCTAAAGAATACGTCTTGCGATTGTTTTCTGCTACGGCATTCTAATCTCGTATCCAGAGTAACGGAACTGTGACCGCTCAATGCAGCGAAATAATGGTTCGACCAGGAGAAAGACTTCTCTAAACTCATAGCTACACACCCAGTCGAATCACTTATTTTAAACAAAGTTTCTTTTAAGCATATTATATATCCTGTTGTTTTCTTCGCCTAAATTATATTTGCACTCAAGTTTTCAAGACTCATCGCTTGCAAGGACTTGGTAGCGTCTTTAGTAATGCTTTGGGAATCGTAGATGGGAAATTTCAAGTCTTTGAACATTAGACACTTCGCCCACTTCACCCAACCACGGTTGATGAAGTCATCGTTTACATCCCAGCCGCAGAAAATATTAAAACCTGCACTCTTTATTCAAATTTGAATAGTAGGTTTCTTTTCAGCTTCTGTCATAGAACGTATACCAATCCAATCTTTGCTTCAAGAGTAATTCCACAAATTGTTGGAACTTTGCTGGGTGAACTCCGAACAAAATCCTTACAAGACACTTTAACCGGATCGCATGAAACGGTTCTTGGTATTCAGCAAGCTTTTTCATACGAGTCTCCTTCAAGCTGTTCCAGTATTGGATTCTTACTCTAGATGGACATGAAAGTATATTTTGTACTATCCACTGGCGTCCACTTCGCTGGTTGGCTCAGTTTGCAAGCTAGACCCTTCAAGATTTTCCATATATATATTCTTTTATTCTTTTACTTGTTTCAGTTATTTTGACTGCAGCGGCCTTGCTGAAGCACCGCCGTTAGTCGAGCAAATCGATCCCAGGACTTATTCTTTGTAAGCCTAGTAATTAATCGATCGGTCACTTTTGCCGAACCTCTAAGTTACGGGGACGTAAACACACTAACATCGGTTGTCAAGTGATGGTGGTGGGGGGACAAGCAGACGCACCCACACATACACACACACACGCACACACACATACGCATATATACGAAGGGGTTCTTTCAGTTTCCGCCTACCAAATCCACTCACAAGGCTTTAGGTGGCCCGAGGCTATAGTAGAGGACACTTACCCAAGGTGCCACGCAGTGGAACTGAACCCGGAACCATGTGGTTGGGAAGCCAGCTACTTAACCACAAAGCCACGCCTGGGCCTATACACACATACACACACACACACACATACACACAGGCACACACACACACACACACATATGTAATTACTTATATTTCGCGTTTTCTATCTAGAGAGTGGAGACTCGGTTGGGGATGAAAAGGAAAGTTGACCTTCGTGGGATTTGAATTCATAATAGAAAGAACCGGAAGAAATGCCGCTGAACATTTCGTTCGGCATGTTAACGATTCTGCCAGATCACCGCTTCGCTTTTCAGCAATACACAGTTCTTATTTCTGAAGGTTTTCTTTACGTAAATCTCTATAAATGACATAGTAATTTATGTCTGAGTTGAGCAGTTGTAGAGATGTGATGGTGCGAGACGTTGGTCGGTATGTGATTCGTCTGGCGTAATTCGTATGATATTTAAATCTTCATTTCCTCCAGGATTAATTCAGCAATGATGCCGAACTATATAATGAGCAAATCCAGTAATAATTTAAGTTTTCCGCACATTATAAGCATTTCCCGACTCCCGTCATAGTTTACATAGTTTATTCTGCGCCAGATCTCACTCACGGATCTTAGAGTGAAAAACAAAATATCTTAAAGTCTAATGAAGGAATGCTATTTGTGTGAGAATTTAAGTTGCGATATTCGTCATGAAATATAAACATTCTCTTGTTGGACCAAGGACGATTTCATATTCAAGGAACCAAATATGCTTTTGGATAACAAATTCCTATCTTGCTATACTTAACGAGATTTAAGTGAGAGCATTCTTTTAACTGTTGCCTTTTCATCTCATTCTTACATTATTCTTAGAGCTGTTATGCTTTATTTCCATATGAACCTTTTATATAATTATCTACGTTTCCTTTAGCTGTTTTATTGTATTCTCTGTGTTGTCGTCTGTTATCTTTCATTTCATTGTTACATTATTCTTATACTCGCTATTTGTTCAGCCCGCATCAGCATATCCCACAGTTATTATTACTGTTTCTTCTAACACTTTTATCTCATTGTACTACTGTTTTTTAATGTCTTTCTGTAGCCTGTTCGCTGTCATCTTTTCATTCATGTTTTTCATGCATGCATTTCATGCATTGTTGTTATATTAATCTAAATTATATTTACCCAAAATCATTGTCGTCTTACATTTTACGATACAAAGTTTGTATTTCACTGGATCTTATTCCAACAAATATAAATGATACAGTGTTTTAGCGCTGTGTGTGTGTACGTGTGTGTGCGTGTTTATGCGAGCGTGTGCGAGCGTGTGCGTGGGTGTCTGAAGTAAGACATGCTTGTATGTGTATCGTTGTTGTTGTGCAATTCATTTATAAACTATTATACGTCACTGCATTAGTAGATCTAGCAATGTAATATGATGATTCAAATTCCGCCGAGGTCAATTTTGCCTTTCATCCTTCCGAGGTCGATAAATTAATTACCAATTTCGTATTGGGGTCGATCTAATCGATTGGCACCCTCCCCCAAAATTACGGGACTTGCGCCTAGAGTAGAAAAGAATATGATGACTAACGGAAACACATGTCAATTCGTTTGTCCGCAAATTAGTGTTTAAAGTCCACCTATTTCAGGAATATATTCTGAATATGTAATGAAATTTACGCTTAACTTGTGAATGCTATTTATAAATGAAATCCCATTTGTCATATTTGTCATGAGACGTAAATTTTGGTTTGTCTCGGAGGCACAGTAAATCATCCAGTGGTTATACTTTTCTATTTAATACATAAAACAACTGAATGGATCGCCTCGTTATCCTCATCATCGTCGTCGTCGTCGGAGTCGTCATCATCATCATCATCATCAGATTTGCAACCGAACGTCGTAAAGTAGTCAATCCTTCGTAAAAGCTGACCTAAGCAGTTGAAAAATGTTCTTACTCCGCTGACATTTTTCAGTTAAAACATACAATTCAACAATATAAATATAGGAATTAGTTCATAAGAGAATCCGTCAACGGATGATATGATATCGCCAACAATTTAATTTGTAATGTCAATGAAATGGTTGTCAGAGGAGAAAAATAAAACTAATTTCTGATGCTGATATGCCATGATTCTTTTGCCGCTTATGGCGTATCTAATTAAAAAGCAGACGATCCGGTAAAATCGTTAAAGCATCGAAACAGAAATGCGTTAGGGTATTAGGTCAGTGTCTTTGCTCTATGAGTTCAAATCCTGTCAAAGGGATTCTTTTTGAAGTCGATAAATAAGAGTCCAGCATTAGGGTAGCTTCTATTCTCGCCCTTTCTCTCTGGAATGCACAGATATTATACCGGTGCAGCTTGGTCACAGTGTGTTGTGCTGTATTGGCTTGAGAATTGCAAGGACGGTGCACGTTTGTTTTAGAAACAGCTGAGCTTGCTTACACGTTTATTTCACGAGTTTCATAAAGATTCAGATGGTTTAATGGCTGAATATTCATCGCTGAAACCAGTCTTAAGCAATACCTTAAGTTTATCCCATACACACATAGACATGAGTGCTGGAAGACAACTGGTGTCCGAGTACGACTACTTCTTTGATATCGACGGCAGTTAAAAGAAACCCGCCAGGAACAGAATACACTGCCTCACGAGCAGCTTGACAAACACAAACAGCAATTACTGTCTATGTTATATCTAACGGCGCTTAAAAAGCATTAGCAACAGAAGACATAATTTCACAAGAGGTTAGACAAATACGACTACTCCCGTCTATTTTTGATTTTGATGTGATTAATACTCGGCCTATACGGACTCAAATTATCTAAAAAGACTTATTGAGAGATGTGTATGGATTGATGGTACTTATGATTTGTGAGCAGGTGGGATAAAGGATTTAACGAGCCAACAAAGAGCTGTAACAATAAGCTAGCACCAAACAGGATGTATTTTTAGTAACGTATGACTTCATATTTGATTTGTGTGTCACCTCTCAGAGGTGATGTTTTATGCATAGAATAGCAATTACCAATGTTTGTGCAAAATTGGCTAATTGTAATGCTTTGCTAATATTACTATATGATATACCACTATCGGCTTTCTGGTAGTTCAGCTACAACGTAGTCAAAGGTTCTGCGGTTCTTTACTGTATTTTCTACATTTCAATTTGTTTTTAAGTGGCTACTCTATACAACTCCATATTTCTTTCATTTCTCCTAGTGTGCTAATTGCTGGTGGTGCAAGGGCGTTGTAAGAATAGATGGAGGCACCCCAGGGTTAAGAATCCATACAGATCAAAAGTTATAAGTAAAATGAAGTGGGGACAGGATAGAAATATGTTTACAGATTCTTTTTATTTTTTTCCTTTAATCCGACCGGATAAGCATTTTTATATTTGTTACATTAAGGGACTGACATTCGCATTTATTATATTAGATGATGTTACAAGAGACAAACATGGCTTCTTAAGGCTGCCACCTCTAATCTGAAACCATCTATGTTATCCATATCAGCTGTATCCTACCCTTCGATGGTTTTTATAGATCACCAATCCCAAAGGTTGTAGCAAAAATGTTAGGCCAGCTGGTATCGTAGATTGTGTTATATTCAGCAACTTGACCTTCTCTTCCACCATTTCTGTTTTTTTGTACACAAAACTAATTTAATCCTAGGATTGATTTCATTTTCAGGAAGGTCGCTGGTCTCATTCTACATTTCTACATGTCTTCCATCCGATGCTTATGATGACAGTGAAGCAATACTCTTGCTGACATTTTCCTACTCTTTGGTAATCCATTTCACTTAAATATCAGTATTGGTTTAAGCTTAGCCCCAACTACCTTCCATACAAATACCTCAGTAAAATGCGTCCTTTGAGGTTCTACAGTCTTCTCATCAATAACCTTCTTTCTTTTGGTCTCCACTATATCGTTTCTAGAGAGAATAACCATAAAAATTTCATGCAAATTCCCAATGAGTCTAAATTGCAAATCATTCTGCTTTCTTTGCTACAAAATATAAGTGTCAAACGAAATTACCTTTTCGTCTAAGTCACGTGATTGTTTCTGAGATATCTTGGCTTTCTGTCGCAAACTAATCGAATTTCTTACCATAAAATGTTAAGTCCATCCATTAGAAGCGTTAAATGATGGATAAAGAGATATATTGGTAGCCTTCTATCTTATCTGTCTCAGAGTTACAATGTAATCATTTCACCTCTGATTAACGACCCGATGTAATAATTCTTTCTCCGTCTTAGGATAAAGAGCCTATTTCACCTCTACGAACCCTTTTAATTTGATATTGCTTGTAAAGATTCTTTTTATTTCCCACAATCTCATAACTTTCTCTGATACAGAAAATTTCTTTTTAGTAGCTCTGTTAGAACTGGCCTCTCTAAATTTTGCAACATAAGTTTTAAAACAGTGATATATCTTTCGTTTGAGTCATTGGATTGCGGCCATGCTGAGAAACCGCATTGAAAGGTTTCAGTCGAATCAATCTACCCCAGTATTTTAATACTGAGTCGGTACTAAGGCGGTGAGCTAGCAGAAACATTAGCACGCCAGGCGAAATGCTTAGCGGTATTTCGTCTGCCGTTACGTTCTGAGTTCGAATTCCGCCGAGGTCGACTTTAAATTAAGTACCACTGGGATCGATGTTATTGACTTAATCCCTTAGTTTGTCCTTGTTTGTCCCCTCTATGTTTAGCCCCTTGTGGGCAATAAAGAAATAAGAAACGGTAGCACGCCGAGCGAAATGCTTAGCGATATTTCGTCTGCCGTTACGTTCTGAGTTCAAATTCTGCCGAGGTCGACTTTGCCTTTCATCCGTTCGGGGTCAATAAATTAAGTACCAGCTGTACGTACTGGGGCCGATCTAATTGATTGGCTCCATATCCCAAAATTTCGGGCCTTGTGCTTAGAGTAGAAAAGAATATTTAGTCGGTACTTATCCTGTCAGTCTAACTGCCGAATCGCTAAATTATTTTCGATGTAAAGAAACTAATACCGGTTGTCAAGTGGTGCTGTGGGACAAACATAAACACTCACAACGGGACTTTCCGTCTACCAAACGGACTCACAAAGCATTGGTCGGCTCGGGGTTATAGTGGAAGACATTTGCCTAAAGTGCCGAAGGGTAGGACCGAAATCGAAATCACGTTGCTGCAAAGCAGGTCACTTAACTTTTTCATTACTGTATTTATTTTGAGTTGCTCTCTGTTTCTTTCAATTACTTTAAATATTTTAGTAAAATAACTTAGTTATCATTAAGCTAGTGTTAGGAACATAAATTGTGACTAAGGTTTGGTGGAAGATTTTAATTCAAGACTAATGAAAACAAGACATTTGTATTACAGAGCCAGAGGTGGTTTCAGCTTGATTGGTAACGAAAGGGTTAAGAATTGTTTCTTCATTATATACTTCAACCCTTTTATTACCATATTTCAGTTGAGATGCTCTGTGTTTCTTTCAATTAATTTTAAATATAACAAAGAATTTAGCAAAATAACTTACTTATCATTTAAGCTAGTGTTAGGAGCATAAATTGTAACTAAGGTTTGGTGGAAGATTTTAATTCAAAACTTATGGAAACAAAATATTTGTACTCAGAGCCAGAGCCGGGTTAAGCCAGCTTGGCAACGAAAAGGTTAATCACACAGTCAAACCTACGTCATTGATAGATATTTTTCTCTTTACATCATTATTTGTCGTCATGACAACAGCTGACATAGATTAACACCTTGCCCTTTTTATAGCTATCGTTTTAAGAAATTTATCACTTGACAAACCTTTTCCTTGTCTTTCTTTTCTCCTTTGACTTTCTCTTCCTTCCTGTTTTCTTCACTTGTTTCTCTTGACTTGTTTCTTTAAAAATTTACTCTGAACCTCTTGCAGCATCCTGCTGTCAATATTCTTTGTTTAATTCATCACCATCCAGTTCCGCCCTCATGTACAGAATAGATCAAAAGTCACTAAAGGGTCTGAAGCGTTAATAATTTCTCTTAAATAATGTTATTGCTTCAAAATAGTTAAAGAGCATTGGATAATGTCTTAACAGACATACGGTGTCTATGACGAAAAATTCTCTCTCGAGGCGCAGCAAAGGTCTTTCCACGTTTTAGTGTATACAGACACATGAAATACAACTGCGCGCCCATATTTTAAATAGTGCTGCTTTGTGTACCTTTAGCTAATTAATTCGAGCTTGGCAAAACTTAGCATACGTCAGAAAATTTACCATTTAAGAGCGACAGTTTTTAATAGGCTACGAACGACGAATTCGGTGTCCGCAGCTGATGAAGGGTAATGACGTAGAAACACGTATCCGATGACGTCATTCATAGACTAGTTGTGTGTTTTTCACACGAATTGTATATAAGGAAAGCTGCTCTTCCGAGACAATTTCTGCGGCGACGGTCTTCCACATTTGAGTGTACACGAACGTGTTAAATATAATTGTCTGTGCATATATTCTTTAATGGACCATTTCTGAAAAGAATCATGGCGTTCATGGTAGAAACACTTTTGATCATAGTTCTACTTCATTATGACTGACAAAAAGATAAAAGAAGCCAGCAATATAACTCTGAGCAAATAATCAGTACATTATGGTGGAGACTTATCAAGTTTAATCTTTGCTTTTCTCCTTTTCTTAATAGGCCAAAGTTTAAGAAATCAAGGAATATGAAGGTTTCGTAACGGCTCCAAGCTATAGAAGTAGCAAGAAAGTGAAATGAAAAATCCTTAATTTTATTTTTACAATGCAATAATCGTATATTACCCAAAGGTAGAAAAATAGTGAAAATCTGCATTAAATTCCAATACGAAATCTTCAGCGAATTTTGTTTTCCATAGATAATAGCTAGAATGGAAATATTGCTGATATTAATTTCTTATTAACTTAGCGTTTGCTAGATTTGTTCCATCAGAAAACTTCAAATAGAAGATATTTTCATTGCATTTACAGTTTCTTCTAACGTAGCAATGTTATTTATTTTCCAGTTAGTGTCTCATTTAAACCTCACATACACCAAAAATCGATAAACATTCCTCCCTCTCTCTTTCACTCTTTCGCCTTCTATCTGTTTCTCTTTTTCCCGTTCTCTCTCTCTCTCTCTCTCTCTCTCTCTCTCTCTCTCTCTCTAAAAGCACAGAACGTTATTTTTAAACCATTTATTATTCCTTCTCATAATGTTTTTAACTGTACGGCTCCGAAAGCAAAGCGTGAAGCACATTTTGATAAGAAAAAAAATAGAATTTCACGTTAGAATATTGATAAAAACAACAACAACAATAATCCAAGATGACAACGACAAAGACAAATATACAACAAAGAAGGTGCTGAAGTCTAAAAATTGAAACAAAGATATAAATAGCAAAGATAACCCTAGGAAAGCAACCATTGAAAAAGATTTCACTTCGCTACACATTAACACTAGTTTATACATTCCAAAGCAATTCCAGCATCACGTGCAACAACGTTAAGGAGGTGCCAGAGACTACATTTTATAGTTTCTAATATTAAGAACAAAGTTCGGTAATGAATTACTTTATATTATTAATAAGGTGGCGAGTTGGTAGAAACGTTAGCACGCCGGGCGAAATGTTTAGCGGTATTTCGTCTGTCTTTACGTTCTGAGTTCAAATTCCGCCGAGGTTGACTTTACTTTTCATCCTTTCGGGGTCGGTTAAATAAGTACCAGTTACGCACTGGAGTCGATGTAATCGACTTAATCCCTTTGTCTGTCCTTGTTTGTCCCCTCTATGTTTAGCCCCTTGTGAGCAATAAAGAAATAAATATTAAAAACAAAGTCACCTAATAGATTACTCTATATTATAAGGCGGCGAGCTGGCAGAAACGTTAGCACGCCGGGTGAAGTGTTTAGTGGTATTTCCTCTGTCTTTACGTTCTGAGTTCAAATTCCGGCGAGGTCGACTTTGACCTTTCATAATTTCGGGGTCGATAAATTAAGTACCAGTTGCGTACTAGGATCGATCAAATCGACTGGTCCCCTCCCTAAAAATTTCGGGCCTCGTGCCTAGAGTAAAAAAGAATCTATGCTAATAATAGACGATTGAGTTTCCTGAATAGGCTGTAAGACGTGACGAAAGTAAAACCAGTCGATTTATCCACCAGCGAGCAACATTACAATGCAATGATTCGGTCACACCTCTAACTCAGGGCGAAAATACCTAATAAAAATTGGAGAAGCTGCTCGTGTTAAAAGTTTTTTAGAAATGCTTTTTTGTCGATTGAATATACTTTTATTTTTACATCTACTTGCTGGTTGTAAGAATAGAAAAAATTGGATTCTGTTTCTAGAACGATTAGTTATCGCTTCCTAAAGATTGAAAATAATTTGCATTCAAGCTTTGACATGATTTTTTAAAAACTTCAGTACAAGGCTACACATTTTAGTTGAAGGGTGTGATTGTTTTTATGGAATCTGTTTGTAGACATTTCTTTATTTGGTCTTTGAGGGTAAAAAAAAAAGAAGAAAAAACGAAGCAGATCTCGTCAGTATTTAAATCCAGAACATTAAGAGATGTGATTAAACAGTGCAAGACATTCAGTCAGGCAGTGTATCATTTCGCTTCACGCCTCCTCTCTCAACACAAGCTATATAATAATTTAATAAGGCACTACATGGCTTTTAGATCAGCCAGAAATTAAAGCAACCAAATATCATACGTTATTACCCCACCATCATAAAATTGAAGAATGCATTAAATAATGTTCTCTAAGATATTCTGCGTCTGAAAAAGTAAAAATAGACGAGATAGTTTTGGCTGGAATATTTCTGATCATAAGTCTATTCAGTGAGAGATGTCCTGGTTGAATACCAACAACGCAAGCAATATTTAACAGTTAAATTGCCGGGGGTTAACGATTTGAATCCCATTTTTGCCGGTATCAATTTGCCGTTCATCCCTCTGGTATTGGTAAATTTTGTGCCATAGTTTGCAACACTATATATTAGAGTGATGTAGGACTGTTAATATATTGCTTGTTTAAGGCGCTGAGCTGGCAGAATCGTTAGCGTGCTGAACAAAGCACTTAGCGGCATTTCGTCCGTGTTTACGTTGTGAGTTCAAATTTTGCCGAGGTCAAATTTACCGTTCATCCTTTCAAGATCGATAAAATAAGTACCAATACAGCACTGGGATTCGATGTAATCGAATTGCCCACTGATCCCGTAACTGCTGGCCTTGTGCCAAAAATTGAAACCAATATACTGTTTGTGTGAAACAAGATCAATTTCACATTTTGGTCGAAGCTGGAAGATTTTATCCAACTGAATTAGCAGCCAACTCACGTGATATCTTTGCACCACGGTTTCATGGAAATGAAGGTTCGCGAAGTATCTACGTTCCTTTGACAGTCCATAGGCTGACCACAAGTGTAGCAGATGTTAGTCCTGCAAGTTCAGCTCTTTCTGAATCATGGTGAACATGATTAGGAATATGTTCGTATAATATTCTAAAATTTTGATACAAATCCAACAATTATTTAAGCGGAAAAGGAAATCGATTGCATCGGCTTCCGTACTTGACCGATCCTTATTTTGATCCACTCCAAAAGGATGAAAGGCAAGGCCGACTTCGGCTGACTTAAGTTCAGAACGTAAACATTTTTCTACTCTAGGCACAAGGCTCGAAATTTTTGGGGGAGGGGGCCAGTCGATAAGATCGACCTCAGTACGCAACTGGTACTTAATTTATCGACTCCGAAAGGATAACAGGCAAAGTCGACCTCGGCTGAATTTGAACTCAGAACGTAATAGACTGGCGAAATACCGTTAAGCGTTTTGTCTGACTAGAGGTTCTGCCAGCTTGATTAGCAACATGTGGCGTTTAGCAATATATGAACCATTTCTGGGCAGCTATTTGCCGTTTTATGCTCGTTGCAGAAACGTCCCAATAACTTAAACTTTAAGTGAAATCAGTAAATAACAAAATCTGAATAGCTGACTGTGCATGTGCACAAATCAGAATTAAGTATTTTAACGAAATGCTGACCTTTTCTTTCTCATTTAGGCTGATGCGCTTGCTAATTAGAAAACAAAAAGTGAATCATATTCTTGATAAGATATTATAAGAAGAAAGTTGTTGATAACAACCCTATCATTTGTATCGTTCTAATTCAATGTACAATTATAAGTTAGAGAAAGACGAAATTTTGATAATCTCTTCAAAGGTTCATAAAAAAGAAAAAGATATAATCTTGAAGCTTTATCCATAGCTAAAGAAGTTAATTTCAAATTCGATAGATTTTTCATTGACAACTATTTCTGGCAAGCGTATCCTTTCCTTATCTCTTAATAACATCTTAAAGATAATATGGTGCTAGATATTTCGAACTCTAATGTTTTCTAGAAGCAGAAATCGTTCTCAAATTGTAATTTTTTTTTTCATAATATAGAAAGTAAGAAATATAACTTATCTTCTATCACGTTTATCACCTTCCTCTAATTTCCACAAGCGTCAAGTTTTTCAATTTATTTGCAATCTCATCACATCCTCAAATCTACAAACCAATATTCCATACAATATTCTTATTTTCTTTTCAACTAGAAGCAAGCCATCATATTTCTGAGAGATGAAAGATGTAAAAAGTTGTGACATTCATGTCTTTCTGATGGAAATTAGCATTGTAGGTGAGATGAAATTATGGCAAATTCGTAATTGTGAAGTTGCCTCACCAAATAGTAAGAGTACAGAATCTAAATTAACGAATATATATTAAAAAAAAATAGTCATGATCATAAGGTTACCAATTTAATTAAGAGACCGGGTGGTAGGTTGTATTAATGAGCAAGGTACTTCGTATCATGTTGCTTCAGCAACATGATACGAAGTACCTTGTTCACCTAGCTGCAATGAGTACCAACCGGGTGCTGATGGAGTCTTCTACATTACCATGTGGTCTTCCTATCCTGGATGTTCCGCTGGGTGAAGGGTGAGTTGACTGAGGTATCTGTGTTTGTTAGGGGTTAGATAATCCCCTAAGACAGTCAGAGAAAGCATCACACATGTTACCAAGTCATTTTACCCATCAAGTAAAGCAAGCTGTATATTTTAAACTATTTATAGTTAAGTCTAACTGCTTCTTTTTTTTGGACTTAAGAAGAGAGACTACTTGCATAAAAAAACCCACTTAAGTAAGGTATGTCCACTGGATATTACTGTCTTCGAGTCTTAGGGAGTCATAGGGCCGATTGCCCGGATTTAATTGTGTATATATAACAGAGATCAAACATTCCGTCCCTGAACGAAACCCCATTTCATTGCACGATTACATTTGAGTGGAATGCAACAACGTAAAATAAAGGGATTTGCTTAAGAACACAATTAATCGAGTGGTCTGGGTTTCGAAACCATGCAGCTTCACGATTACATACGCGGTTATTGCATATATAATTTGTGTTTGTATTATGGCGGCGAGCTGACGGAAGCGTTAACACTCCGGGCGAAATGCTTAGCACTATTTCGTCTGCCTTTATGTTCTGAGTTCAAATTCCGCCGAGGTCGACTTTGCCTTTCATCCTTTAGGAGGTCGATAAATGAAGTACCATTTGCGTACTGAGGTCGAGCTAATCGACTGCCACACCCCCTCTCCAAAAGTTCAAGCCTTGTGCCTAGAGTAGAAAAGATATAATCCTTTCTAGTATAAGCACAACGCTTGACATTTTGGGGGAGATGGCAAGTCAATTAGGTTGACCTTAGTACGCAACTGGTACTTATTTTATCGACCCTGAAAGGGTGAAAGGCAAAGTAGACCTCAGCGGAATTTGAACTCAGAATGCAGCGGTAGACGAAATACTGCTAAGCATTTCGCCCGGAGTGTTAACGATTCTGCCAGCTCACCGCCTTAAGCCGCATTGAAGAATATAGCGGTAAATACTCAATGCCTGAGAGAAGGCTTGATTCTTTATAATTAGAATGGCTTTGGCCATCTTACATCTGCTCTGTCGGGGTTGATTTGGCTCTGAACGACAGTATGCTCAACCTTGTCTTTTATTTCCAATCCGATTCTTGTCAATGCAGTCTGCCAATTGTTGTGACTATCCCAGTAAATTTATATTCAGCTTCTTTATATTACGCTAATCTGCATAGGTTTATGCTAATTACACGTATATTTGAGCCGCAAATAAGTAACCAAAGATAAAAGGATTTAAATAAAAGGAATAATGTTCTTGCGATTTGACGATTTGATTCACATTAATTTTGCATGTTGCAGATTCTGTATTCTCTCGTCGATTGAAAATAGCGATCTGTTAAACAAAAGGCTTCTCGACATAGACTTGGCAGAGTGACAACTCTAAAATAGCAGTGTTTGTCTCAAGTATCTGTTAATAGATTGAGAGAAAAATCAATTTTCTTATAACGTTACCTTTGTTTTTTTTACTTTCCCTCTCAAAAATTACCACTAAGAACATCGATTATGCAAAGTTCTGTATCGATGAAATCTTTAATGATTGCTTCCCAAAATACCAAAGACGATGAAGTCCTTTCTATTGCTTTTTTTCTCTCCTTATATATTTAAAATGAAGCTCTACCTCCGAGTGTACGGTTGAATGGTTGCTACTATTATTACTCAGGAAATATACTCACACATATACACACACACTCTCCCATACACACACTCTCCCTTACTATTTATTGCTCTATATAGTTTCTTATTGAAGCTACCATTGGCTCTATTTCAGAGAAGCCATTGTTGAGCTCGAGCTGTCTCGCCGTTCATCAAGTGCAGTTAGTTGTTTACATAATGACTTCAATTTAGTCGTTTATATAACGATTTCATTTATATATATATATATATAAGAAAATAGGTACATTTAAAGTGATAGCATACTGGCTTACTGACCGGCGAATGAACGGTTCGTATTCTCATTAGCGGTAGCACTATTACACTGTTTTGCAATCAATGAAATACGACTTTAATAGTGCAGTTCATTTAGCTTTGAGCAAATCATCGCTTATTTAATGTGACATGCGCGACAATAGGAATCGTAATGTTTTGAGCTCATAACTCGTCTTCAAAAATATAGACTTCAGAAACTCTCGAACTGAGAAACTCACTTATCGATTTAGGAACTTTTTAAATTCTACAAAACCTACGAACTAGTTTTCATTTCTCTAACTCAGTGCATCACTAGTTGCCTGGAACTCTCGCTTATATTTTCCCAGGGCCGTACATTTGTGAAGGGGAAACGTCGAGCATATCGACTGCGGTACTTAGCTGAATCTTATTATATCGCCCCTAGAAGGACGAAAGGTAGAGACGTTCTAAGCGGGATTCGAAACTAGAAATTAAAGTGAAGCAACAAAATACAATAATTTTATGTTTGATAATTTATCGATTCTTCCAAACCCAGCGTTATTTTATTTTGTATTTTATTTTTTTTATTGTCAAGGCGACGAGCTGGTAGAAACGTTAGCACGCCGGGCGAAATATTTAGCGACATTTCTCCCGTCGCTACGTTCTCAGTTCGAATTCCGTCGAGGTCGACTTTGCATTTTATCCTTTCGGGGTCGATGATATCAGTATTAGTTACGCGTTGAGGTCGATGTAATCGACTAGTCCCCTTTTTTTCCCAAATCTTCAAGGCCTTGTACCTAGAAATGAAATAATTATTAAAATGCTTAGCGGTATTTCCTTTGACGCTTTACACTCTAATCCATCCGAGCTCAGCCTTTCCTTATTTCCTTTTAGAGTCGATAAAATAAAGTACCAGCAATGTACGAGGGTGAATGTAATCGACTAATCCCTTCCATCTAAACTGCTTAAAAATTTGAAACAATATAAATAATTATCAATAATCACTCTTCTTTATTGATAGCTGTTGCGTTGTTAGTGAACTAAAACCATACAGCGGGTGATTTTCAGAGAAGTTTACTTTCAAATTATGAAAAGTAAAGTACTGTAAATTTTAAAAAATTTTAATTCTAATTAATCCAACAGAAGCTTTTTGAAGAAACGAAAACGTTTTAGGGTAAATGAGCAAATAATTATTTCTTTGTTGAAGTCAAACAGAAAAAGAAAAAGAAAGAAAACACAAAAAACTACACAAACCATTGCGTCATACATGCTTTTAATTCACCACAGCACTTAAAGAATTCAATACGAAACATCGTTGCATTACAATGTATTCTGGCTATGAATTATTTAAACTATCTCGGGAGGGACATTATGCTAACAAAAAATACAGGTACTAGTTCAAATTCACACTTTTAATATTTGTCAACTAATTAAGTTTTTAACCAATTAACTAATTAGTTGTTTGAGTAGGTCAATCTCTTATGTATATCAGTTAACCAGTTGTTTATCGGTACCCTCGTCACCATTCGCGACCTCTACAATTGCATGTTCTCTAACCAATTGACAAATGATAAAAAAAATAAAACAGAACCAGCGCCTATGTTTATTATTGGCTAAATAATCCTTCCAAGATGGAGGCGCAATGGCCCAGTGGTTAGGGCAGCGGACTCGCGGTCATAGGATCGCGGTTTCGATTCCCAGACCGGGCGTTGTGAGTGTTTATTGAGCGAAAACACCTAAAGCTCCACGTAGCTCCGGCAGGGGATGGTGGCAAACCCTGCTGTACTCTTTTACCACAACTGTCTCTCACTCTTACTTGCTGTTTCTGTTTTGCCTGTAATTCAAAGAGTCAGCTTTGTCACACTGTGTCACGCTGAATCTCCCTGAGAACTACGTTAAGGGTACACGTGTCTGTAGAGTGCTCAGCCACTTGCACGTTAATTTCACGTGCAGTCTGTTCCGTTGATCGGATCAACTGGAACCCTCGACGTCGTAAGCGACGGAGTGCCAACAATCTTTCCAAGATACTGCATAAGAGTCTTGCAACTTAAATACAAGAAGGAAAAATTTAGGATATATACAGAAAGCTTAAAAATTGTAACATTAAAGAACCTGTGATTGGCGACCTAACTATATTCTTTTATGAAAAAATGAACCCAAAGAAAGTAACTCGTAAGTTATGTCGCTAGCAAATAAGTTGTTAACTATTCTGACAATAAATTTGTGACAATATTATTATTCTGACAATAAATTTGTGAAAGAATGCTTTCTATTAGTTTTTAAACTTTCGTGCTTGGAGTAGTTTAAAATGATTGAAAAGATTAGCTTATCTCTAAGCATAACAACAATAAATATCTGTTAAAGAAACTGCAAGTGATATCAAAGTTTCATGAGAAGAAAAGTCATTAGAATTTCGTTTATTTTTACTGGTTATCGATAAATGTACTGATATATCTGATACAGCTGAACTTGCAATTTTACACTTGATGTTGATAAGGCCTTTAATGTTACAGGAAGAAATATTTCGTAATCAAACAATGAACGATATCGTTAGAAGAAACATCTGTGGAGATGAAAGAAAACAAAACAATAATAAAACGTTTAATCTCTTCTTAGAAAAGCTTGTCAGTGTATCTAAAGATATTACCAAACCAGCAATGATTAAGATAGGTCTCATGCTAAATTACAATCAAAATTAGTTTCTCTAAATTCGACATGCAATAACTTTTCATACTACAACAACTATGTGCAAAATCTGAAAAAAACTCGAAAAATATCTTGCTTGTCATTGTTAATACAAGTATCAATTTCATAAGATTGTAAGCACTTAACCATGACCAATTTAGAAATATTTTAGTTGGAAACCTAAATCTGTGTTTGATGATGGCTATACTATCACACTACTTGTTGGTTACGGTGGGGGGTAAGATATGACAACATTTTGTAGTCTCTGAGAAGATTGATGCATTTTCGGAAATGAACAATAAATTTGTCACTGAGATGCAGAATAACCCTTTCTGCTGTTGAGGACAAGACCTAAAATTTCGGAGGAAGAAAGTGGTCAATAACATCAATCCTAGCGGTCAACTGGAAAGGAAAAAGCGACCTCGGCGGAAATTAAACTTGGAACGTAAAGAACCGGAGAAAAGGCTGTTAAGCACTTTGTCTGGTGTATCAACGAGACCGCCTCACTGAAAGTCAGAATAATAACTTATATTCTTGTAGATATTACCATCTGTTTAAATATAGTATTATTTGAATACTGTTGAAGAGAATTCTCCAGTTAATTCAAGAAATATGTTCTCATATGAAAACTTTTAAAATGAAACTTCAAATTAGAGAGAATCAATTCAGAAGTGGTGATATTTTCCATTTACCACTTCCCAACATTAGCATAAATAATGTATTCATTCACTCGAGACACCTGAATACATTATTTATGATAATGAATTAAAGAATTTGTCAAAAGAACGGAGCATCTGATTGAATGATTTCAACGCGGGTGATGTTAATTTTCACCCATTTAATTCCCCACGAAAGAACCGTCAAAGGAAATAATAGAACTTCGGAGTGGTGAAATACCCTGGCAAACCTGCTATAGTTTTATTGGACTCTCCCTAAAGACCAAAAACTGTGCTGATTCACTCGACCATAATATGTCATTATATTTAGTAACACTTATAAATATGAACAACGTTATTCTCGAATGGAAATGTTAAAGTTAAAATCAGGAACTATATTAACAGATAATAATCTTGGAGACAATTTACAAATTGCAACTCAAAAAATATTGAAGCCTTGTAAAAAAAAAAAAAAAATGCAAAGTTAAGTTTCTCACTAAAGTTCAGGAATAATTTCTTTCTGTTATTTTTTTTTTTGTTACATAAATAATAAATATAAGATAAATACTTTTCTTATCTAAATTCTGTTTCAGTAGCGAACTCCCCCGTACCTCTTCTTTCTTCTGTAATGCGGGAATTAGTTCCTCTGACACATGTCTCCCAGCTATCATGGTTTTTTTAAATACTACTTGTATGTATTGAAGTTGCTGTTTTTATTATCATGCGATCATCATTTTCCGAAATCATTACATGAAATGATTACACTACATACAATACGTAAATACCGCATTAAAGATATTTTTTAGAGGTATCGTCCGTTGGTCGAAAGCGGATAAACTCGCCTACTCTGGAACTTAGTATCAAGGGCTAAATATCGTATCATTGCATGACGTAGATTTGAACTTCGTAATAGTATATTAAAATAACAAAATACAGAGACTGTCTTAAAATGCTAAAAGAAAAAGGTTTAGTAGCTTTCATTCATTTTAGGCTCAAAGTCCCATCCCCAGAAGCGGACTGAGTACAAAAAAGAAAACAAAAAAAAAACGGCCATGTTGATCGTAGTTGCGTGACTAACCCTGTAGTGGCGGTGTGAATGGCGATAGTAGCATCGGGCGAATTTAGTAGCAGCGGCTATTCCTCAAATGGTAAAGTCCAAAGGTTCTCAACTGGGGTCCATATAGCCCCCGAAGATCCATGTAGGGCGCCACTTGTTTTCTTAACGAAACATTTTCAAACTTGGGACACTAGTAGAATGTATCATAACGTCTATTGAGGTGAAAACAATTACTGCTGTGGAATGTAAACAACACGTTTACATTCGCACGTTGTGTGGTGTAATGAGATCTTTTCTCTTGAATAAAATTAGTGCTGTTGTTTGTCAACAACAACTATCAGCGGTGCTGTTATTTATGACATCGTTCGTGCGTTTGTACTGGTTTTAGCTTTAAGGTTTTAGGGTTAGGGTTCGGGTTTTAGAGTTAGGGTTAGGGTCTTAGGGTTAGGGTTAGGGCTATGAGTAGTTTTGCCAAAATACTCATAACCCTAACCCTAACCCTAACCCTAACCCTAGAGCCAACACATACAGAAGTGGAGACAAGGCACACCCCTGACGAACTGGACGCTCGATCTTGAACAACTTGGTTAGTTTAGTGACTGAGGGGGATTACTAAAGTATGTAGAGGGATATGAGAGAAATAGAGGGGGTGGATAGAATAGGGGTGAGTTGGTAGTCGATATAGCAGTGGTTAGCGGCAGAAAGGAATTGGGTTGGTGTTTTGAGCGGGGTGCAATGATATGCAAAGTGTATGAAATTAAATATAGGGAAGTGAATAGGGGGAGGGTAGAGGTTGACAGGTTAGCATCCAAAGAAGTATATTCTTATATTTGTTTCAGTCATTGGACTGCTGCCATGCCGGAGCAACACCTTAAAGGGTTTTAGTCGAACAAATCGACTGCAGGACCTTATTTTTTGTAAGCCTAGTACTTATTTCTATCGGTCTCTCAATCCGAACCGATAAGTTACGGGGACAAAAACACACCAACATCGGTTGTCAAGCGATGGTAGGGGAACACACACACACGCGCGCGCGCGCGCATACACACACACACACACACACACACATACGACGGGCTTCTTTCAGTTTCCATCTACCAAATCCACTCACAAGGATTTGGTCAGCCAGAGGCTATAGCAGAAGACACTGGCCCAAGGTGCCATGCAGTGGGACTGAACCCGGAACCATGTTTCTTACTATAAAACCACATATTTTTTTTTATATCAACTGTACATGTAGTGAGCTGTTCCTGCTCCCTTAATAATAGTTAACCAGATTAAATAATCGAATACTGCATAATACGAGATAATCTCTCAACAACCCAAAGGTCTAAACTCTACGACTTGATTTCAATTATGGGACGAACCAATGTTTAATTCATTCACTGTCCTAAACTTTAAATGCAAGAACTGCAGCCAATGGCAACTATTTCGAAATGCTTGACTTCATAAGTATTCAAAGGGTCTTTCCAAATTCAATTTTTCGTGTGATTACACACACACACACACACACACACACACACACATACACACA
>NC_068986.1:106042774-106045340 GCF_001194135.2 Octopus bimaculoides
CACACACACACACACACACACACACACACACACACACACACACACACACACACACACGCACGCACACACACATATGCATGTGTGTGGGTATTTGTTTCTGTGAGTGTATGGAGAGAGAAAAAGAGAAAGAGAAAGAGAGAGATAGAAAAAGAGGTAGATTGATAGACAGAGAAAGAGAAAGAGAGAGGTAGAGAGATAGATAGATAGATAGATAGATAGACAGAGAGATAGAGGAGAGAGAGAGGAGAGAGAGGGGGGAAGTGTATCAGAGCGGCGAGCTGTCATAATGGGTCAAAATACAAAGCGACGTTCCTTCCGAAGTTTACGTTCTGAAGTGAAATGCCAGCGAGGTCAGCTTTCGATTTTGCCTTTCATCTCTGGACACTCCCATCAAAATTGCTTACTTTGAACTCTGGAATGGACAGGGCTTTCGTTCAGAGGGAATGTTGTTATTTCAGCCACTTCTCATTAATGGAACCCAGGTAATCAACCTACGAGTGTTAGAGCTAGAGAAAGTAATATCTATCTATCTATCTATCTATCTATCTATCTATCTATCTATCTATCTATCTGTCTGTCTGTCTGTCTGTCTGTCTGTCTGTCTGCCTGCCTGCCTGCCTGCCTGCCTGTCTGTCTGTCTATCTATCTGTCTATCTGTCCTATCTAACTAACTATCTATCTATCTATCTATCTATCTATCTATCTATCTTTCCATCTATCTATCTATCTGTCTGTCTGTCTGTCTGTCTGTCTGTCTGTCTGTCTGTCTGTCTGTCTGTCTGTCTGTCATGTCTAACTTTGAAATGATTAGACGCTTGCTTCCTTTGGTAAACGACAACAGATAATCTGATGAAAAGAGTCATTAATCATAATCTTTCATATCCTGCTGACCACGAGGCGCCACCATACTATATTTAGTCAGCCAATAAATTTTAATTAATTAAAATTACACTCTGATGAAAACAATCATTATATGAATGATTAATTCTGGTCAATAAAAGGATGATGAGACAACCACCCATCAATCCATTTTCTTCACTCAGTATTCTTGGAAGTTACGTTGAGATAGAGTTTCCAGGCACCTCCTCTATAGGGTTCTATCAGAAGCAACCGTCATTATACCTTTCCAGCTTGATTTCCAAACGTGACCTAATAAAACAATGGATATTGTCCAGCCATCTTGTTCGCGGTCTGCATCTAGGTCTCATGCCGATTGGATCAGCTTAAAGAATCCGTCTTGCGATTCTTTCCAGCGGCATTCTATTCACTTAGATTGTAACTTCTTAATGCGGAGGAGTAGCGACTCAGTTTGGAGAGACTCCCGATCTCCGAGTTACGCAGGCTGTCGAGTAACGTTATTTCAGTGATCCTTTGAAGGGACCACATTTCGGACCCTTGTATTTGTGAGCGTACTCTTTCGATCATAACCCAACGTTCGTGACCATAAGTGAGGATAGGCTCGGAAATATAATTATTAAAATTAGAAAAATATAGAATGCAGTGGGGGTATGGATCTGATCGTCTCTAATATTGATATCTCTAGATATGTATCGATCGCATTAATCCTCAGTCGAAAGACAGCGAGCTGAAAGAATCATTAGTACGCCGGGAAAAATGCTATGCGGCATTTACATTTGGACTTCAAATTCCGCCGAGTTCGACTTTATCTTTCATCCTTTCGGAGTTCGATAAAATAAGTACCAGTTGAGCACTGGGGTCGATGTCATCGACTTACCCTTCTTTTCGAAATCGCTAGCCTTGTACCAAAATTTGAATCCATTATTCATCGGTCGGTGTTGCTGTGGATTACGGATCTGAGGAGGAAGGACGGAGCGAAATGTTCAGGATGGAGTCTGCGAGGTGAGACACAGCACGGATAAAGAGATAGGGAGCATGAGAGAAACTAAATAGAAGTAAAGTAAGTAAGTAATGCTTCGATTGCTAGGGAGCCATAGGGCTGGTTACTCGGTTTCCATCGCGTATAAGTGACCCTGAACACAACACACTCCCTGAACGGCACACCAGTCCACCATAGGGTTACTCATTCACAGCAGAATGGACTGGAGCAACATCAAATGAAATATTTTGTTCAGGACTGGTCCGAGAATCGAAACCACGATCTGGCAATCGTGAGGGCAACACCCTAACCACTCGGCCACGTACCACTAAGATGACCAAGATGTGTGGTTCGTGTTGCTCTTGCTTTTGGCCGGGGACGAATTTGACCCATGATCAGAGATGTTCTAGCTTATGGTCTTGCGCAAACATAGGACCATATTCTCCAGTATGATCTAAAGCAATGGTGGACTCTCCTGTCCAAAATTACAGATTAGTGATTACAGAAGCTGTCCAGATGATCTAATCTTCTGTTCATTTTTATTCTTTTATTTGTTTCAGTCATTTGACTGCGGCCATCCTGGAGCACTGCTCTTAGTCGAACAAATCTTATACTTTGTAAGCCTAGTACATATTCCACCGGTCTCTTTTGCCGAACCGATAAATTACGGGGTCGCAAACATACCAGCATCAGTTATCAAGTAAAGGTAGGGGGAGAACACACACTCAC
>NC_068986.1:106045383-106046935 GCF_001194135.2 Octopus bimaculoides
GCACACACACACACACACACACACATACACACACACATACGACAGGCTTCTTTCCGTTACCGTTTACAAATACACTCACAAGCTTTGGTTGGCCCGAAACTATAGAAGACACTTGCCCAAGGTGCGACACAGTGGGACTGAACCCGGAACCATGTGGCTGGTAAGCAAGCAACTTACCACACAGCCACTCCTGCGCCTATGTTTATAACGACCAAATGCATGTGCTGTATACATGAACTCCGCCCCTCAATCAAACACTGCCTGTACATGCGCACAGAGCATAATGCACCGCTCAACCTGGAAATCACAATTAAAATCTTCCGATCGTGAATACAACAGGTTAACCACTCGGCCACGCGCCTTCATGCTTTACGACAATAGATTATATCCTTAAGGAAATTTGACTTTTATTTCTAGCAGAACTAGCGACTGCGTAGAAGTATCTTCATTGATTCAAGGCGTGTACGTGCGTCCATGCGTCCGTGTGTGTATGTGTTTGTGTGTATACGTGTGTGTGTGTGTGTGTATGTGTGTGGCAAATGTTTGCATGAAAGAGAAAGATTTACCTCGCAGTTATATTTCTTATTATCATTATTCGTCATCGATTTGTTTCATTTGTGAAACAAAGGGGAAATAAGAAGAAAGCACGTCTCACGAGTTTCTGTTCATCGCTTATCGATCTCTATAAATAGCAATGCTGGAGGTCATAGTAGTGAAGTTTACTTTCATATTAATCTCGCTTCTTAAAGGATTTACAAATTATCCTTTTTTTTTTATCGCTGGTTTTAACGACATATATAAATTGCCTCGGGAAAGTGTTAAAACAGTCTATTGCTATTAGTTGATAACATGATGCGGGATGGAAAAGAGAGTTAAGTGTTGTATATTCATTGTTTACTAGTATATATCATCACTTACTGTTATCAACATATTTATGGTTTCATAAGATGATACAGCTGTTATCGAATTTGACGGCTAGTAAACAAATTATGTTCCGCTGCAACATACTTCTATTCACAATTTGTTAAAGATAAATCAGAGCGAAATGGCTTCTTCGTGCATTGCTTGTAGCTAAATCTGTAAAGAATCTGCCAATGTCAGTTAAAAAATATGAGAAGGTAGTAAATAAATAAACATTTCTTGATGTATCACTGATTTCTCCTAGCGACACTATATCAGATCCTAGAGAAGGTAAAGTGTAGTGTGCAAAATAGCCATTAACAGGGAAAAAATTCAAAAAATCAAATATGATGCTATATTGATATTATTCTGGTTTATTTTGTAATGTATACTAGAAAGTGGCATAAAATTTCCTTGTGTATTTAAAACATAGTTACTCTCCCATTTTTCTCTCTTTCTCCCTTTTATCTCGCCTCTCTTTCACCTTCACCGTAAATGAACTTGCATCGGCAAAATTAGATTTCCAAATGCGAGTGCAGATCTATCTATCTATGTGTCTACATACACACACACACACACACACACACATATACATAGGAGTGCATATACATATACACACATGTATAAATGCACGCAAATATGTGTGTATATG
>NC_068986.1:106047590-106048779 GCF_001194135.2 Octopus bimaculoides
ATATATATATAAAACCTTTTTTGTATATGTATGTATATGCCATATTTTTATATTGCTATATTTACTTTTATCAGTACACACTTTTCATAGTTGTTAAATCTTGTATACTTATATTTAATTATGTCTATATATTATTGACTCGTTTATCTTATTATCCTGCTTCTAATCCCTTACTTTCAATCAATAGATAATATGCATATTTTACCAACTAAATTCTATATGTAAGTTGTGATCATTGTCTGAGTGGTCTCTGTAGTGACCACCTCATAGTTGTGTAAAGATGGAGTATTAGGTTGATTCTACAGAATAATAATCATCTTTTTTAATTTTTAAACTGGTCTGTCTTATCTAACCTGGTTCTGATATCTATTTCTAATTAAAAAAAAAAACTTTTATTTTATACAACATGATAATACGCAGATTTTGCTATACCTCAATTATAAGCTTTTCCCTCTGGGCCCTTAATGTTTTCCAAGATCTCATCATAACGTCTTAAGTTTCCTGAAAATAATGACAAGAGTTAATGTCACTCCTACTCTACCTCTTTATGGACATGTACTACTACCTAATTGACTCCTTCTAATGTTTGTTTCTTTTTGTGGTGAGGGATACTTATGGCAGTAAGAAATTAAGGAACAGTAAGAGATTAAGGAATAGGGAAAACATCTAGTAATATTTATTTATGACCAGCAGCCATTTCCGAGCTGTCAATTCACAATACTCTTTATTATCGATAAACGCAGTATTCTAGCCTTAGAGCATTTGTTGATGAGAAGAAGGGAGATAAAAAAAAAATTAGAAATGTGCCATGCTACTCCAAAATTGCAGTTCTCTTAGCTTATTCTTGTTACAATAGTGGAAACATGAAATTATTTCATCCTCTATCTCTGATAAAATATTTGAGAAAAATTATATGTTAACATATCTTGTCTGTTGAAAATCCATATTTCTTGCCGCTTGAAACGGTCGTATTGCATAGATACTTGATATCCTGTAACTTATTTTGATTTTATTCACCTCACCTCGAGCTATGCGGATAATACCAGACTGACTTGGTGCCTCAACTTAAATACCTAATACTGAATCTTAATTATTTCACACACACACACACACACACACACACACACACACACACACACACATATATATATATATATATACATATATATATATATATATATATATGACG
>NC_068986.1:106048789-106050621 GCF_001194135.2 Octopus bimaculoides
TATATATATATGACGGGCTTCTTTCAGTTTCCGTCAGCCAAATCTACTCACAACTCTTTGGTCGGACTGAGGTTATAGTAGAAGACACTTGCCCAAGGTGCCATGCAGTGGGACTGAACCTGGAGACTTGTAGTTGGGAAGCAAGCTTCTTACTACGCAGCCACACCTGAACTCAGAATGCATTAAAAATAAGGTACTGATTACAAAATAAACAACCTTAATATAACGTAGCTACATTATTTATTGTGCCATTTTAAAAACAAATTTCTCTCCAAAATATAAAATATGAATCGTTTTAAATTAAATCAAAATTAAATTTATATTTTAGGTTCTCTAGAAGACAAATGTTTTTATGAATTCTCATGAAGTCTAATTTGATCCGCCTTTTCAATTTCAGCAATACAAGAATTCTGACAGAATCGATATTGCTAGTACCATTAAAAGTAATCTATTATTCTAAATATGGTGACGTCATGTGAGTTTACAATTTAGGCATCAAAATATAAGCCCTATCAATACTGGGTACAGTTGCTAGAAAATAGATACATGCGCACACACATACAAACACATTTATATACGTAAAATCATCATCATAATCATCATCATCATCATCATCATCATCATCATCATGATCATCATTTTACGTCCGTCTTCTAAGTTAGCATGGGTTGGACGCTTTGACAGTGACCAGTGAATCAGAGAACTATTTTGAGATCCACCATGTGTTTGACATGTTCTGTACGGCTGGATATCCTTCCTAACGCCAACCATTTTAAAGAATATAAATAGTCACCAATGACCATGGAATTGCATCTAGTAAGTTCTTCTCCGAAGCTCAAGTCGGTTGTTAATGGAAGACCAGCAGTCGCCCATGCTTATCAGCCCCCCACTCCGCGTCACCAATGTTATCCAAGAGAAAGGCAAAGGGGTTGATACAGCTTGGCACCTGTGACGTCGCAACTCATTTCTACAGCTGAGTGAACTGGAGCAACGTGAAGTAAAGTGTCTTGCTCAAGAACACAAGACAGAGCCTGGTCCGGGAATCGAACTCAACCAGTTGTAAGTCCGATACTCTAACCACTAAGCCATGCACTTACTGAATGTAATGGCGGCTTTTTATACGACACCGATACTTGTGAGGTTGCCAAGTAACGGACGAATGGTGCTGAAGTAGAGAAAGTGGTGGGTTCATGATAGGTTTTTTAGATGTTAAAATATGATGGAGGCTCAGGTGTATTGCTTTGGAGGAGATACGTGGCTTCTCTGCATTATATGCGAGTTGGGCGGAAATAGCTGGAAAGAGGACAATGATGGTGATGATGACGTGTTAGAGTGTACTTCTAATATACAAGAAGGTGATTATGGGAGAGAACATGGGCAGTGGTATGTAGGTAAGTTCATTAGGGTGTAAGAGGTAGGTGGCATTTGGTTAGAGATCAGTGTGGGAGAGAATGTAATGAATGGAATTAGGGTGAAACTGTGATAGATAGGAAATATACGTATAACGGGGAAGAATGAAAGAATAGGAGTGGCTGAGGAAGGTGGAGGTAATAAGTGGAAGTACAGGAAGGGAAGAGATCAGCAGTCTGAGAAATCTTTAGGAAGATCCCAAAAAATGTAGGTGATGTGGAAATGAAGGGGGGGGGGAAGAGAAATGTACAGTGCTAGAGAAGGATGTCAGAGATACTTAGGGGTGGCTATAATGAGTGGGAGACAAAGGTAGAGAAGAGGCTGTCGGCAGGAGATATGACAAAGGATGAGCATGATTGTTGATAACAGCGGTTGTTATAAAAGACAGAGCTGGAACTCTTTTAAATAATATATATATATAT
>NC_068986.1:106050817-106051933 GCF_001194135.2 Octopus bimaculoides
TATATACATATATACATATATAGATGCATATGTATATACACATATATATATATATACATACATATTCATATACATGCATACACACACACACACACACACATATATATATATATGAGATGAGAGAAGAAATGGAGCAACATGCAACAATTAGAAGTTGATCATTAGTATTGAACGATCAGATCTAAGATAAAGAATTATTTATCTTAGATGCGTGATGTACACCCGGAGCTATAATTCTCTTTAATATATTCACATTAAAGTTACATCACTCACTAACATACTAATTGTTAGTGCTGCCATCAACATATAAACGATTAAACGAGCGATTTATCCTATTGTAGCCGAGTTGGTTTGTTTTAATTATATTTACGAGTAGTAAACCCTGGCCATACATAAGAACATTTTATTTATTTATTATATCTATTTACGTAACCCAAATTTATACCGTATATCGCACTTAAACTTTTACGAGCGTCCTTAATTTTTAACTCGGGTATTATTTGTAATCATAGGGTCTTATCTAGCGAACTCAAATAGCGTTATGTGTTACGATTAAGGGTATCGGATATTACTATCAGGTTGAACTCTTTCGGTTAACACCGACGGTCAACTTGTCATTTTCTCCACTCACTTCTTCATTCATCTACTCGAAGCAACTATACACACACGTGCCATCTTTTAAGGATGCAAAAATGTAAGCCTAAAGATCTAACGAACCTGTTCCTTTTTCCCCTTTTTCCTTTTTTTCTCCTGTCAACATTTGATTTCCTGTCAATATTCCTCTGGTAAAGTTCAAATCATTCTGATGTCTATTACAAGGAACGAAGTAAACGCAAGCTTACCTCAAAAATAACAAACTGAAACAGCTGTAAATGTTATCTTAACCATAAATAAACTATGATCATTCAATACTAACGATCAACTTCTAATTGTTACATATTGCTCCATCTCTTCTCTTATCTTATCTTAATATATCAAACCTTGGTAAACCCTTTAAATTGCCAACTACTGTTAACCTTACAGCAAGCCCTATACATAGTTAGGTAATGCACCAGTAGAGCTTACGGATACATTTATCCCTTAGACGGTTGCATAATCTCTGACTCATGATTTATA
>NC_068986.1:106052380-106055062 GCF_001194135.2 Octopus bimaculoides
ATATATATATATATATATATATATATATATATATATACATACATACATACATATATAAATATACGGCTAAGTTAGGGAGACGTAAGCACACTAACACCGCTTGTCAAGCAGTGATGGGGGACAGACACAAACACACACACACACACACACACACACACACACACACACACATATATATGTCTGTGTCTGTGTGTGTGTGTGCATAATAGGCAAGGGTGATTTAGGATACGTCACTGTATATGCATTTGTATCATTTACAGTTTGCTTATATGAATACATTTCTTCGTATACCACGAGGTTAATTAGAGAGGAAAGGAATGTGGAGATTGGTTTTTCAGGTGAAAAGAATTTTAGATATAACAAGGTGTTTTAAAGATGTAGACAATAATAAATACATTGCTTGCTAATATTCAAATGATATTTTTCAGAAAAGCAGTCGAGAAGAAAACTTAATTATAAGTACACATACATGAGCATATTACTATTAAGACTTGTAAGGGAACAGTAAAAATATGCAAGACCTTTCTCAAATTGAAACTAGATTTTTTCCTCTTACCAACATTCCAAAGACAGAACTTTGTATTTTGTTAGAAACCAACTCCTTCCTCAGAGGAAGATTTTAATATAAGATTTCAATAATAGAAGAGAACATACATAATACATATATACATACAAGCATACATACACACACATACATACATAACATACATACACACATACACACATACATACACACCATATATACATACGCACGTACATATATACGCACATATATACATACATATATACATACCTACCTACATACATATATACATACGTACGTATATTTATACAAACTAATACACATACATACGCACACACGTAAACGCACGTGTATGTACACGTTTATATATTTATAAACACCTGCAGAAGAGACAATATAGAAATTAACGTATTCGATATATACGTCTAAATATTCGTGCAAAATAAAATTAGTTGTTTGTACAAACAGGTGAAAACAAAAATATAAGCCCTTCGAAATGATGTTGGCTGTTAGGAGACAATGTACGTTGGCTGTCGAGAAAGTTGTTATATTCAGAACAAACTCATAAAGTGAATAATTAGGTGAAAATCAGTATAGAAAATAAATCTAAGATATCATTTTAAAGAAACTGTTTGAAAACGAATCCACTGGCTTAAAAGCTTGGTACCCATAAGTAAAAATAAAAAAAAATCTCGAAATGGATTAACATATATAAATTGAAATATACAGGTATGGAAATATTTTATTCTCAAACGCAGAATTATTATGCTGGATAGCATGTTGGCACTCCGTCGCTTACGACGTCGAGGGTTCTAGTTGATCCGATCAACGGAACAGCCTGCTCGTAAAATTAACGACACGTGTACCCTTAATGTAATCATCGGGGAGATTCAGCGTGACAAGGCTGACCCTTTGAATTACAGGCACAACAGAAACAAGAAGTAAGAGAGCCTCGTGGAGCTTTAGGTGTTTTCGCTCAATAAACACTCACAACGCCCTGTGTGAATCGAAACCGCGATCCGCGATCCTATGACCGCGAGTCCGCTGCCCTAACCACTGGGCCATTGCGCCTCCACTGTGGATAGCATAAAACATCCTTATATTAGAGAAAAATTTGTTAGCGGCCAACCTTAAAATTCGAACTCACATCTCTGTGATTACCGGTCAAAGTGCTTTATCTCTAACCTAAACTGCCTACAAAGAAATTCTTCTGAAATTTTTGAACTAATAAATTTAGCTTTTATAGACGATATATGTGAAATTACGATATATATATAAGCAAAGTTTGCTTTTTTAGAAGCGTTCAGATGTATTGAAATATACAGATATGAAAATCAATCTCAAATGCCGAATTATAATGCTGAACAACATAGAACATCCTTATATTGCAGAAAAATTTGTTAGCGGCCAGCCATGCGACTCGAACTCACATCTTCGTGATTACCTGTCATACCTTTAAGCTAAACTGCCTACAAACAAATTCTTCTGCAATTTTTGAACTGATAAATTTAGTTTTTATAGACGCTATATGCGAAATTACGATGTATGTTCTACCCTATCTTATGCTATTCAGAGTTATAATTCTGTGTTTGAAAATAAAATATTTCCATATCTTTATATTTCAATACACCGCAACGTTTCTAAAAAAAAAACAAAACAAGCTTTGTTTGTTTACATATATCATATTTTTCATATAAGTTGAAAATTAGTAAAAGAGCTTGTAAAGAAATTTTTATATAAATACAACAGTTTTGGCCAGAGGTAAACTATTTAGGAAGCCATCAAATAATTTAGAACTGAAACCAAATGAATAGTTTACATAGTGACTGGATAGCGATTGTTGAAAAAGTAACTACAGAACGTAATTAATTCCAGTTTGGCATAATTTTACGCACATCAACAGATTTACTCTTTTACTCTTTTACTCTTTTACTTGTTTCAGTCATTTGACTGTGGCCATGCTGGAGCACCGCTTTTAGTCGTACAAGTCGACTCCAGAATTTATTCTTTGTAAGCCTAGTACTTATTCTATCGGTCTCTTTGGCCGAACCGCTATGTTACGGGGACGTAAACACACCAGCATCAGTTGTCAAGTGATGTTGGAGGACAAACACAGACACACAAACACATACACACACACACACACACACACACACACA
>NC_068986.1:106055218-106059107 GCF_001194135.2 Octopus bimaculoides
ATATATATATATATATATATATATATATACGACGGGCTTCTTTCAGTTTCCGTCTACCAAATCCACTCACAAAGCTTTGGTCGGCCCGAGGCTATAGTAGCAGACACTTGCCCACGGTGCCACGCAGTGGGATTGAACCCGGAACCATGTGGTTGGTAAGCAAGCTACTTACCACACAGCCACTCCAGCGCCTATATCTAAGGACGGCGGTCCTTTGTGGCCTTTGGACGGTGGATTCCGTGTCCATAGCTGACGAAGCAGAAAAGCGTATTCTACAGTCCGATGATATCATTCATGGTCCAGTGGTTTGTAATTCGCAAACATTGTTCATGACGAGAATTTCTTTCCCGAGAAGTCTTTCCACATCTTAGTGTACACGAACGTGTGAAATATAATTGTACTCACCTGTATTTCAATCACTGTGCTTAGAGCGTCTCTAGTTAATTAATTTGAGATTGCCGAATTTTATATTTTACTTGTTTCCGTCATTCGACTGCGTCCATACTAGGGCACCACTTTGAAGAATTTTAGTCGAACGAATCGACAACTTCATACTTATTTTTTTTAATGAAAAGCCTGGTAATTATTCTATTGGGCTCTTTTACTAAACCGCTAAGTTACGGGAACTTAAACATAAGCTCCAGTTGTCAAGCAATGGCGTCACACAAACAGACAGACAGAGAGACAGCCACATACACACACACATATACGATGGGCTTCTTCCAGTTTCCATTAATCAAATCCACTCAAAAGGCCTTGGGCGACCGAAGAATATAGTAGAAGGCACTTGCCCAAGGTATCACACAGTGGAACTGAACCCGAAACCATGTGGTTCAGAAGCAAGCTTCTTACCACACAACCACACCTGCGCCTTTATACACAGTGTTTCGATGCGGTCAGTACTGCTTCCCGTCTGCAAGGGGTTAATATATATTTAAGGGTAAGTTTCATGCTTATTTTTTTTTTAATCGCTAGGTGTTGGGGATAAATGTGAATCTAGGTCTGAACTTTTAGGCACGGTGTGTGCTTAGCTTAAGAAGGATAATGTCCTGTGAGTGAATTTGGTAGTTTGGTTGACGAAAACTGTATGGAATCCTCGTCGCATATACATTTACTTTAAATATGATGAAATTTACCAAGGAGGACATCATCCTGATGTAGGGGACACATTACATATATGGAGTAGTTAATTTTTGACCACGACCGGTAACGTGCCCCTGAAACGGCCGTAGATGGAACATCCTCCAATTTTTTTATCCTATTTTATATTTTTTTTAACCTTGATATCTAGCGTAATTTCTATCTTATATCTTAGCCTGTTTGCCATTACAAAAATTGACGTTTTTATTCCTATATTTATCAACCTCTCATTCGCTTTGCATTTCCTATATTTACCATGCATGTCTCCTTACATGTAGTTTTTATTTATTTGTAATTTTATATGTATTCTTATATTTCTTCTATATTTTTATGTATGTTGGGTTTAATTCTTTATACCCGTGGAGAATCTTCATACCTGTACATGCATGATTTATGTTGATATGTATAAATATATATGATTCAATTACATTGATTGAATGTTTTCATATATGCATTCGGGAATCTGTTTGAGTGCCTAAAATTTACGTTTTCAATTTTCTCTACTCTATATTTTTTCGCATTGGCTCTCTATGAGCACTCCGTAAACAACCCGTACATTTTAAATCATATTTAATATTATATTCGTATATACATATGTATGTATATAATTATGTATATATATATATATGCATGCATATGTATGTATATAAATATGTATGTATATATATATATATATATATATATATATATATATATATATATATATATATATATATATATATATATATATATATATATATATATATACACATGTATGTATATATGTATGTATATATGTATATATATGTATGTATATATGTATATATGTATATATAAGTATGTATGTATAACTATGTATATATGTATATATGTGTGTATCCTTGTGTCTGTGGCCTCTCTCACCACTTGACCGGTGTTAGTCTGTTTACGTCCCCGTAACCCTAGCGGTTCGGCAACAGAGGTGGATAGAATATGTACCAGATTCAAAAAACAAATTTAAAAAGCAGCAGTACTGGAGTCAATTTTTCGACGCAAATCTTTGAAAGTGCTAAAACAGGTAAAAGATACCAGAAAGATAAACGAATGTAATTAAAGGTGAAAGACTTTTATACTCAAAGATCTAGGTTTATAGGTTAGTATCGTATAGTTGGGTATGAGACATAATCCCAAAATATGGTAATTAAAAGGATTGAAAAATGAATGGCTATCAATCAATGTAGCCCGTTGCTTTACCTAATGATTCTCAAGCTGAAAGTGTTTGCCTTTTTATAACCATTCAGCCAACCTCGCGGCTCACTGTTCCTGGGAAGAAACAACAATCATTACATCTCGGTTGGATTCCTAAGTGGGACCACCTAAGATTATGGCTATTATCCAACCACCTCGTGGTTGGTTGACCTACATACATACATACATACATACATACATACATACACACATGCGTACATACATACACACATTCATACATATATACATATATTCACACAGAAGCCATAGGCACTCATAATAAGACGGAATACAGACCTCAATAAAATGTAAGCACAACTGACCTGATATAGTGATTTATGTAAGGAAGAGAAACTGCGCACAACTGGAAATTTGCAGCTGAGCGTATGTTAGCATAAAGTTGAAGAATAAGTGAAAAAGAGAACACTTATGCTGAACTATTGAGAAATAAATAATTACTCTATCCAGATTACAAGTTCAGTTTTATACCTGTAATTATTGGGACCCTGGGATATGTAACACAATGCCTAAATAGCAATCTTGAGAAATTAGGCTCTCAAAACCAGAAAGGAGAAGGCTAATTCGAAGACTACAGATCCAGTTCATCACCGGAACTGTAAAACTCTGTAAAACTTCTTAGAAGTTTATCATTTAAATATATATGGGTATGTCTAGATATGTAAATATATGCCTGAGAATACACACATAAAATATACAAATCTGCACATACATACATACATACATGCATACATACATACATACATGCCCTCATGTTGATGCTGAAATTCCAATGAAGGAACCTTGAATCTAGGTTAGAAACCGGCTCTTTCTGTATTGGCAAGAAATCTTGAAATAAACTGAATAATGACATACATACATGCATACATAATACTTAAACATGTGCATACATATATACACACATATGTACACACATGCATATATACACAGATGCACACATACATACAGATATGCATACATACATAAATAGATACACACATACATACATACATACATACATACATACAGATATGTTTTTAAGTAGATATCCATATCAATCTACAGTCATGCGTATGTATTTCCTTGTAAAATAAATCTGTGCACATGCGTGTTTACACATAGATTGAAATAAGCAGTGGGTATGATATGCGCAGGAATGAAATTTTCAAGTATCAAACTAAAATTGTTTTAAATGAAAATTAATAAATTATTATTTATTAAAATAATTTATAAACTTGTTTAGTTCTGATTGGAAAGGGATGGATTAAAATTTTGTGCTATCATTCAACTTGAGGCGTAACGGAAGCTAATCCATAAAATAAAAATAAATCATATACGTTTTTATCTGTTTGTCTGTTTGTCAGTCTGCCGGCCTGTCTATCTATCTATCTATCTATCTATCTATCTATCTATCTATCTATCTATCTATCTATCTATCTATCTATCTATCTATCTGTCTATCTATCTATCTATCTATCTATCTATCTATCTATCTATCTATCTATCTATCTATCTGTCTATCTATCTATCTATCTATCTATCTATC
>NC_068986.1:106059894-106061138 GCF_001194135.2 Octopus bimaculoides
TATATATATATATATGCATTTAAATATGTGTACATGTTTGTGTGTGTGTGAGTGTGTACACACACATATATATATATATGTATATAAGATCTAAATATATTTAACAATATACTGAACACACTTCACCCATCCATCAAATTCACGACAAAATCCAGTTGCAGTGAACCACCATTCCTGGATATCCACATAAAAATACAGAACTCCACAGTCCCAACAGACGTATTTTACAAAAAAACTAACACATACCAATATTTAAATTTCTATTCTTGCCATCCGTCACACATCAAAAGAAACATTCCCTACAACATTGCAAGACACATCTGTGCTATAGTGACTGACCCCAAAATACGTGAAATCCGGCTCAACGAACTCGAATACTTCCTCACAATGCAGAAATAACCCTTAGGATGAATTAATGAGGGAATTAAAAAGGCGATGAAACTGAACATCATCCAACTACGGACACCTAAGGAAAAAGTTAATGAAAACACGATTCCGTTCATTAACCAGAGTCTTGGAATAACCAACATCTTTCACGGCATAAAATCGAAGTTATCTATACTCCTACAAAACCCCAAAATGAAAACTCTGATTGAAAAAAAAAAACACCTTACGGAATAGCAGACGCCAACCAAAAACTCTTTAAAAAACACCTCAGAAGGGTAGAATTCAAATCAGAGAATGAATCAGAATTCTTAGTAAAAGAATGTGGAGATGGGAGATGTGGAACATGCAACAATATAAACAACTTCAAATACTTGGAAAGTGGTACCCACATAAATTTCAAGAGCGGATCACTTTTCAAAATAAATGCAGATATGAACTGCAAAACGTAAAACCTCATATACTACATTACCCGCCCACACTGCAAAGAAAATTACTTTGGCGAAACGAATAATTCCCTCTGTCAACGTGCAAGAATCCACAGGCAACATATCCGACAAGAAGAATTACGCAAGATTCCATTAAGTAATTATCTGGAAATATGCAGCGATGGAAAATTCAATTTTTTTCCTTTTTCAAATGTGCACGGGATGATCCGCAATATCGAAAAGCAATGGAACTACATTTCATCAAAAAATTCTCTCCAAAATTGTATGTTTGAAGGAAATGCAGAGACAGTACATTTTGTAATTGTTGTACAAATATTCTCTAACGCAAAATTAGGGAATTGAAAGAGGTGTGATCGAAGTTACACAGTATAAACAAGGACATGTTCCCAACCACACACACACACACACACG
>NC_068986.1:106061148-106069416 GCF_001194135.2 Octopus bimaculoides
TGGAGAATTTGAATGTGGCTCATCTCTACAAATGTTCAGATGTATATGTGTAGCATTGGGATGTTCTAGCTTTACCTATATATATATATATATATATATATATTCGTTTTAATTTATTTATTGATTGATTTTTGAAAGTGTTAATTTGCATATATTATACTAATGTATTTTCATGCAGAACTACACTTTATCAAAGAATTCCCTCCAAAAATGAATGTTTGGAAGGGATATATTCTAAATGTAACTCAAAGAGGAGAAAAAGAAAGAAAGGAGGAAAAAGGAAGGAATAAAGAGCGGGGAGAAAGAAAGAAAGCAAAATGACTTTCAGTGATGAACAAACCACACCTGTTTTTTTATTTTCATTCTTTATTTTTTTTTGTTTTAATAATAATGACGGTTACATCTTCTTTGAAAGAATTCAAATCCGCCACTGAAGAGGTTTAACATGTTATTTCATATATATTGTGTGTATGTATTTGGTGATGTAATAAATCAATTATGTAAAAGTAAATATAAAATAAAATACAATAAACTTTTTTGAAAAAAAAAAATATATATATATGAATAACGTGAATAATTAAAATATTGTTATATCTTTATGGAAAAATAATTATGTAATAAAATAAAGTAAATAAAATAAAATAAAATAAATAAATAAATAAATAAATAAATAAATTAGCAATGTACACAATAAAAAATGATAGATAAACCGTTATAATTGTATAATTTCCATTTGCTTTCTCGTAGATACGAGTAAATATTCATGTATACGTGTTCATCGAATCATATTTAATGAAATTTTATTGTGCATATATGTGTTAGTATCTATTCAGATTTGAATATTCTATCCGTTAATAGATGTATTATTCAAGTTACTATACACACATAGACCTATATACACATGTATACACATGTTTAAGCATCGGTTAAATATACTAAGTTTATATACATTTCTATATAATTCAGTATTTGTTTTAAAAGGAGGGTAAAACCGAAAATAAAATAAAATAAAATAAAATAAAAAAAAGGAAAAGGACAAATAGAATAAATCAAAATTAAGATAAGATAATAATCTGTATTTTACATTATAAGACAATAGGCAGAATTCTTTGAATACATATCTTTCAGTTTATGTATTTTTTGTTGTTGGCATTTCATCGCTTACGACGTCGAGGGTTCCAGTTGATCCGATCAAGGGAACAACTTGCTCGGGAAATTAACGTGCAAGTGGCTGAGCACTCCACAGACACGTGTACCCTTAACGTAGTTCTCGGGGATATTCAGCGTGACACAGTGTGACAATGCTGACCTTTTGAATTACAGGCGCAACAGAAGCAGGAAGTAAGAGAAAGAGTACAGCAGGGTTCGCCACCATCCCCTGCCGGAGCCACGTGGAGCTTTAGGTGTTTTCGCTCAATAAACACTCACAACGCCCGGTCTGGGAATCGAAACCGCGATCCTATAACCGCGAGTCCGCTGCCCTAACCACTGGGCCATTGCGCCTCCACTTATGCATTTATTTTCCTAGAAAATGCTTATTACGTTTCTATCTGATAAGTACTATGTGCATAATGTAACTGATTCATGTTTACTCAAAGAAAAAGTCAACAGAATATTTTATGGACCTGTTAGTTCATTCAAATATCTTATTGAGATTTAATATAAAATTTAACTTTTTATATAACTGTTAAAATTATATTATTTACTTATAATATTTTTTCATAATATATCCAACTATTTTGTAATACAACTAGATGCAATTAAGTAAAATAAAATAAGTTAATCTTATATATATTAAATGCTTTAAAATGTTTAAAAACAGTAATATGGTTAAATTAGAATATATGTATAGAAAGAAAGACGTATAAATTGAAATCAATCAATGATTATTTATGCTGAGGTACACCCCCCACACACATGAATTATGTTTAAGTTATAGTGTTGTATATTAAGGTAAATATCTAATAGTTTATTAATAGAAATAGAAATGTATGATTATTAATGTATATATATATATATATATATATATATATATGTGTGTGTGTGTGTGTGTGTGTGTGCGTGCGTGCGTGCGTGCATCTATAAAAACATTATATTATATATTAAGGTATATTGTAAATATCTCTAATGGTTGAATATATTACAGCGTAATATCTATAATACAACAATGTATTAACCTAACTAGATGAATATCAGTATATCTAGTTTTATTTTATAATAATGTTAAGGGAATATTTAATAATTCTTAGAGGATATATGTAATTCAGGTATTTACCAATATATTTAGTCGATAATTTAACAATACTATAAAATAAAATAAAATTAAAATTATCTTTATGGTTAACATAGAACGTATCCAATCTGCTATTTAATAATAATAATAATAATAATAATAATAATAATAATAATAATAATTTAGAAATCGATTAGTGATATTTGGAAAATAGGTATTTAGGTGCATGTAGGCAGGCCGAAATTTTCTCAGTCCTCTCATTCAATAATTGTTCTTTAGAAAATAGAATATTATAGCTTTCTGTTGTTCACGACGAAGAAATTCTGTCTGAGGGATGATAAGGTTTTGCAATGGTTAATATTTTCCATCTAATTTTGAAACTAATATTGCTATCTTTTAATTTCCAGATGACTTTGCTAAGGCTTATATTATTCCGTTTAATCCTATTTCTAAAAGAATTCTCACGGTTCAAATTTCTGGTTTTCACAAAACATTCTGTGGAATCAATATAGTAGAAATTCTTACCCTCTGCTTCAACGACAGCTTGGTATATCAGACTTTTATGTTTGCAATAATTATTAAATTTGCATTTTTCTTTAACCTTACAATCGCAAAATTTATTAAGACTATCTTTGGAACTAATTAAAATAGGCAAATTATTGGCAGTTCTTTCCCATTGATAGCTTAAACTAATATTAGGTAATTTACTTGTGGTGGATATATGATATAATGCGTGCTATTTCCAAGAGAAATATTAATTTTACGATTCTCATAAAAGTTATCTAATTTTGAATTATTAATACAAGATATATATCTAAATAAGTTTCTAGTTACTGAAAAACCATATCTTAAAATTTTACTATTAATAATTTCACTATATTTATTATAAGCGAAGTGCCTGTTTATCAGTCTACGTATACGTTTGATTAAATTAGTCTTAACTTGTTCAACAAAAGGTAAGTTTAGCCAAATAATATTTTCATTTATTTTATTATTAGTATGGTAATTCCAAGTCTTTGCTTCGGTGGATTTTATACGAGGTA
Source organism: Octopus bimaculoides (assembly GCF_001194135.2). Lineage (NCBI taxonomy): Eukaryota > Metazoa > Mollusca > Cephalopoda > Octopoda > Octopodidae > Octopus > Octopus bimaculoides. The sequence goes on from NC_068986.1 coordinate 106,064,425, forward strand.
TATATTTTCTATTTTTATTCTTTTTAGTACTATAATTTCCGTTTTTATTGTGATTATTATCACTAGATTTCAAGTTATTAATTTGGTCAATAACTACATTATTTTTATACTTACTATGTATATCATTATTAGCGTTTCTGTTTGATGTGTAATATCTCTGTTTAATTTTTATTACCATTATATTGATAAACATTATTATTTTGGTCTCTTATACTAATGCTTACTATTCTGTTTCGATTTGGCTTATATTTACTCACTATATTTTTGCTGTTTTCCATGATCTACTTCTTTATTCATATAATTTATCTTACCCTTAACCCTAGATTTTTATATCATTCGTAGTAGATTTTCTTACCCATTGATCTATAGTCGTATTAGGTCAATAAAATATTACGTTGACTTTTTCTTTAATTAAACATGAATCAATGGCGTAATAAACATAGTCTTTATCAGACAGAAACGTAATACTTATAAGGCGGCGAGCTGGCAGAAACGTTAGCACGCCGGGCGAAATGCTTAACGGTATTTCACCTGCCGTTACGTTCTGAGTTCAAATTCTGGCGAGGTCGACTTTACCTTTCATCGTTTTGGGGTCGATAAATTAAGTGCCAGTTACACACTGGGGTCGATGTAATCGACTTAACCCCTTTGTCTGTTCTTGTTTGTCCCTATGTTTAGCCCCTTGTGGGCAATAAAGAAATAAGAAACGTAATACGCATTTTCTAGGCATAAATGAACTATTAGATATGTATTCTAAGATATCTATATATTATATTATAATATAAAATACTGATTATTATCGTATCTTAATTTTAAACTATTCTATTTATCTCATTTTACTTTATTTTATTTTCATTTTACTCACTTTTAGAACAAATACTGAATTATATACAAACATATATATACTCAGTATATTTAACCGTTGCTTAAATATAAATACATATAGAAAAGATATACGCTAATTGTATACAATCTTCTTACTATGCAGTCACGCCTGCGCCTTAAATTTGAACAACTTTGTAGAAGATATTTTCAAAATTGTGAGTTCTTCAAAAATATCCTAAAAAACACATTTCACTTCTGAGTTGTAGCATTAAAGCTTCCAATACGACAATTAGATCTGGTTAGTTTCTGTGCTCTGTTAGCATTATGATCGTGCCTCGGTTCTTGTGAGGAATTTTCTCTGCTTTTTTTCTCTGTCTAACGATATTTTACGAGCTAATTTTTCCGCCACATTCAAATTAGAGTAATACCTCCACACGCTCATTCAAACACACTGACACACACACATACGTTATATCTATACACTGAAGCAAGTAAATATACACCTCTACAAACCTTCTTATATTCGTACTGAGATCTATAAAATAAATCCGTGCTAAGTTTAAAAATATACTAGTCAATGTATGTGTGTGTGTGTGTGTGTGTGTGTGTGTTTGTGCGTGCACAAAGATATATAATTGAGACATCGAATGAAAATGATTATTAAATTTATTGTTAAAATTATTAAGAAGAATTCAAATATCCGTTTTTGAAAGTATAAATTTTCTGCTGTCATTCAACCTGGTGTGTAACGAAATAGTTTTAGAAATAGCATATGACAGCGTTTTAATATATATATGTATGCATAAGGCAGTGAGTTGAGAGAATCTTTAGCTCGCCTGCTAAAATGCTAAGCGGTATTTCGTCTGTCCTTACTTTCTGAGTTCTTATTCCGCCGAGGTCGACTTTGCCTTTCATCCTTTCGGGATCGATAAATTAAGTACCAGTTGCGTCCTGGGGTTGATCTAATCTACTGGCCTTCTCCCCAACAATTTCAGGCCTTGTGCCTAAAGTAGAAAAGAATCTCCAGCACGCCTGGTAAAATGCTTAGTGGTATTTCGTCCGTCTTTACAGTGTGAGTTCAAATTCCGCCGAGTTCATTTACTTTTCATCCCTTTCAAGGTTGTCTGTCCTTGTTTGTCCCCTCTATGTTTAGCCCCTTGTGGGCAATAAAGAAATAAGAAACATTAGCACGCCAGGCGAAAAGCTTAGCGGTATTTCGTCTGTCTTTACGTTCTGAGTTCAAATTTTGCTGAAGTCGACTTTGCTTTTATCCTTTCGGAGGTCGATAAATTAAGTACCAGTTGCGTCCTTGGGTCAATCTAATCTACTGGCCCCCTCCTCCCCCCAAATTTCCGGCTTTGTGCCTAGAGTAGCAAAGAATATTTATAACAGTAGTCTACCTTTGACTATAATCGTATTCATTAAAGTGAGGTTATGAAACTCCATTGGAGAGTTGCAACTGTTGACCGGAAAAACATATCACTATCAACTTTCATTCTCTTTCTGTCTATCTATCTATCTATCTATCTATCTATCTATCTATCTATCTATCTATCTCTCTATCTATCTATCTATGTCTTATTTAATAACCAGACCCATACATGCTATCGTATACCGGAACGCACACTTTATTATATACTTGTGTTATGTCTAATAGTAATATTCTGTCAATTAGTCTCCTGTTAACAAGCGTGAAACCAGAACTCAGTAGTCTTCCAATATATTTCTAATTGTCTTCTGAAAATTTTAATTACTCATTTCCCTATTGATTCGCCTTGTCAATTTAATATTCATTAAGCAATAAAAGAAAATGCTGTTCTAAAATACACCATGAACTTACTACAACATTTATACGTTGAATATGCACATACATATGTACATGTAGGCACATGTGTATACGTATATATATATATATATATATACGTACATACATACAAACACACACACACACATATCTTCATACTTGTTTATTGAAATAGAAGATAAGAGTTTGTCTTGCGGTTCGAGTTTCACGCTGCTGCAATCTTCAGCAGTTGCGTGAAACAGGAGTTGCGACACGAACTCTCAACTTCAGCTTCGATAAATAATAAAAAAATATGTCTATCCTCTATAATATGTATTAAGCACTCCTCTCTCATTCGTTCGACAATAAGCAGCGTATATTTATTTCCTTCTCTCCCGCTCTCTCTCTTTTTCTCTAATATATATATATATATATATGTCCTAGTATTAACTATTTCACTGAAATCGGTCAATTTAAATAAAAAAAAAACTGTCTTTTATTTATATTTATCGTGTTTAGTATATGTTAAGAGTGTATAAATTTTAAATTTTGTATATAATTTTATAATTTCTATAATTTTTTGCTATAATTTTATTTTCATTCCTGTTGGATCCCGCTTATCTGCCCACGATTGCTTTTTTTCAATTTGGCTGCAATCATTTTCTCTACCCCCGGGATGGGTCAATAGTTGATCCGAACTAACTGAACACACTCAGATGTCAGTGCAAACGATAACACCGGAAATGCCTCAAAATATGTTTCGGAACGCTCAGCATTGATTTGAAATTTGTACGGATAGAGACGGAGCATATGTTAAATAATGTTCAATACGGTAATTCCTCACGTATCGCAGGTGTTACGTTCCAATGACCTCACGCAAGTATAAATAGTACTGTACTGGACAATTTGTTTTATATATTTTTTACAATAAATTATATACCAGTTGCGTACTGGAGTCCCTCTAATCGACTGGCACCCTCCTCCCCTAAAATTTCAGGGTTTTTGCCTTGAGTAGAAAAGTATATATGTGTGTGTGTGTGTTGTGTGTGTGTGTATAAAGGCTAAGGACCACCTTTGGTCATGAATGACCATGAGATTGCATTTAGAAAGTTCCCTTTCGAGGCACCAAGCGGGGCAAATTTGTTTATGTATACCAGCCTCCCCTCTCCATGCTACCGATATTTTTAAGGCGAAGGGGCTGATACATCTTGGCACCAGTGACGTCACAACTCATTTCTACAGCTGAGTGAACTGGAGCAACGTGAAATAAACAAGTGTCTTGCTCAAGAACACAACACACAACCTGTCCGAGAATCGAACTCACTACGTCATGATTGTGAATCCGACGCTCTAACTAAAGCCGTGTGCGCGCGCAGTTAATAGATAGATATTGAATATGGTACATAGATACTTATAATAAGAATCTAAAACTGCTTCAGTTGCGTATACTGGATATTTATTCAGCTAGGCAGCTATTCGCAACCCTAGGCAATGCTTTGATAACTGGCTCCTATATTAGATATGACAAATCTCATCCAGGCATGTAACTAGCTATGAGTACATGGATTTGGTAAGGCCTTACTAAGCCGAAATGCACATGGTTTTCTCGCTGGTCGTTAGACTACTTTTCGTCCCTTTCCGACATATATATTGTATTTTTAAACACAACACGTCCATAATGGATATTATCTCTGGACGAATCCCATTGTAACTTGCTTGTCGACAATACATATTCATAAAGCAAGATACATTGATGGTTACACGATTAATTCAATACTACTTCAATTGCGTATAGTGGGTTAAGATTGTGTTTTCTTTGTTGACGAATTATATTTCTAGTCGGGTATTTAACACCTTAACATTCTAAAGTCGAGAAACTGACATATTCAATAAAGTTATGACATCATAACAAATTGAATGGGAATAACATCCACTCAAGAACAATGGCGTCGTGCATTCTGTAATTTTGTTGTATCTGCCGTTGTTGATGTTGTTGCTGTTGTTGATGCTGCTGTCGTTGTTTTTGTTGTTGTTGTTGTTGTTGTTGTTGTTGTTGCTGTTCTTCTTCTTCTTCTTCTTCTTCTTCTTCTTTTTCTTCTTCTTTTTCTTCTTCTTCTTCTTCTTCTTCTTCTTCTTCTTCTTCCTCCTTCTTCCTCCTCCTCCTCCTGCTCCTCCTCCTCCTCTTCTTCTTCTTCTTCTTCTTCTTCTTCTTCTTCTTCTTCTTCTTCTTCTTCTTCTTCTTACTATTTCATTGCTGGTACTGTTTGTGTTGTTGATAATGTTCTTGTTCTTGGTGTTGTTCATCTAATTGTTCTTCTTTCTTTCCTTTTTCTCTCTCTCTCTCTCACTCTCTCTCACTCTCTCTCTCTCTCTCTTTATCTCTC
>NC_068986.1:106069682-106072847 GCF_001194135.2 Octopus bimaculoides
CACAAGCACAAACACACACACACACTCAGAAACTCGCTCTCTCACTCTCTCTCTCTCTCTCACTCTCTCTCTTTCTCACACACGCACATACACTCGCGCTCAGATGCATATACACAACCATACAAGCGTACAAACATTTCCTCCCTCTGCACTTCTCCCGACTTCTTTATGACATACCATACACACACACACATATGACACACTACGCACGCACACGCACATATAGAATGTGTATATACATGTACGCCCTGCCATGTACGCGCTCACAACTATTTCATTATATACGTGCTCCAAAGTGTGCGCGCGTAATGCGCACGCGCGTGTGCACGCACGTGTGTGTGTGTGTATGTGTGTGCGTGAGTGTGTGTGTGTGTGTGTGTATGATAATACCACCCTCATCAACAATATCCAAGCCTTTCTCTTACACCCTTGTTAAGCACGTTTCTATCCGAAATTCTTGCATCGACTCCATAACAGAATTTTAAGGAGAATAGCGTTTTCCTTTATTTGCGCGTCTTTGTTCGTTTGCTTCTTTCTTTCTATCATTCTTTTTCTTCTTATCTTTCTTTTTCTTTCTTCCAATATTTCTCCTTTTCTATCTTTTTCTTTTTCCATCCTGTTTTCTTTATTCCTTCGTTCTTTCCTACTTTATCTTTATCATTCTCTCTTTCTTTTCGTCTTTCTATCTTTCTTCTTTCCATTCTTTCTTTCTTTCTTTCTTTCTTTCTTTCTTTCTTTCTTTCTTTCTTCCTTTCTTCTTTCTTTCTTTCTTTCTTTCTTTCTTTCTTCCTTTCTTCCTTCCTTTCTTTCTTTCTTTCTTTCTTTCTTTCTTTCTTTCTTTTTTATATCTTTTTTTGTTTTTTCGTTGTTTTCCTTTCCGTCTTTCTTCTTTCCGTCTTTCCATCTTTATTTCTTTATTTTTTCTTTGTTTGTTTGTTTGTTTGTTTGTTTCTTTCTTTCTTTCTTTCTTTCTTTCTTTCTTTCTCTTTCTTTTTTATATCTTTTTTTTCTTTTTTCGTTGTTTTCCTTTCCGTCTTTCTTTTTTCTGTCTTTCTTCTTTCCGTCTTTCCATCGTTCTTTCTTTATTTTTTCTTTCTTTCTTTCTTTTTTTCTTTCTTTCTTTCTGTCTTCTTTTCGTCTTTCTTTCCTTCTTTCCATCTTTCTTTCTTTCTTTCTATCTTTTTCCTTCCTTCCTTCCTTCCTTTGTTTGTTTGTTTCTTTCCGTCTTTCTTTCTTTCTTTCTTTCTTTCTTTCTTTCTTTCTTTTTCTTTCTTTCCTTCTTTCCTTCCTTCTTTCTTTCTTTCTTTCTTTCTTTCTTTCTTTCTTTCTTTCTTTCTTTCTTTCTTTCTTTCTTTTATCATTCTCTCTGTCTTTACATCCCTCTTTCCTTCTTTTTTCCTTCGTTTCTTTCCTTCTTTCTTCCCAGCTTTCCTTCTTTCTTTTAACCTTTTCTCTTTCTTTTTCTTTCTTTTTTCTTTCCTTTTTCTTTCTTTCTTTCTTTCTTTCCTTCTTTCCGTCTTCTTTCCGTCTTTCTTTCCTTCTTTCCATCTTTCTTTCTTTCTTTTTACTTTCTTTCTTTCTTTTTACTTTCTTTCTATCTTTTTCCTCCTTCCTTCCTTTGTTTGTTTGTTTGTTTGTTTCTTTCTTTCTTTCTTTCTGCCTATCTTTCTATCTCTCTTTCCCTCTTTCCTTCCTTTCTTTCCTACCTTCTTTCCTGCTTTCCTTTCTTTCTTTTATTTTTTCTTTCTTTTTTCTTCATTCATATTTTCTCTTTCTCTTTCATTCTTTTCTTTCAATCTTTCATTTCTTTTATCGCTATTTCTCAACATTCCATCATTTAATTCTTTTTCCTATTTCCTTTTTCATTCATTCATTCATTCATTCATTCATTCATTCATTCATTCTACCCTTCAGCGATACAATGTTTATAAATATGAAGCGAATCTATTCAGATATAGAGACACAAGAACAGTGCAGGGACATAACTTATTCGATCACGTGATAGTGGTGGTAGTAACGATGGTGGTAGCGATGGTGACAATACTGGGAACGCTGTTGGTAGTGTTGGTGGTTACTATGGCGATGGCGGTGGTGATGACAAAGGGGACTATATAGTGGGATGGTGGGGAAACACAAATTCGTTTCTACTTTGGTTGAACATAGAAAATTCGAATTTTTTAGACTGAAAGGCATAATAAACATGTGCGATCATTTGCCACTGTTACCGCCATCTTGTTTAAGAGACAAAATATCAGAGTTATAAAGATTGGGCGATAGTTAGTGACGTTTATTCATTTTCCAACAACGTTAATCAAATGATATCGCTTTTTACAGTAAATATTGGTAAATGGATCTTCACCAGTTTCGACGATGAATGTTCAGTTGTTGGCTTAAATGCATTGCATGAACTGCTCCCGGAACGGAATTAATCTCCTAAGTGGCTGAATATTCTACAGACCAATGTACCCTTAAAATAATTCTCACACAGAATAATCTTGAGACTTGCGACAAGGCCCGGGCCATTGAAAGACAAATACAATCCAGTGAGCGTCTCCTAAGCTGTTCTCACCAACTCAGTTTTATTTATTCACAAATCTTGGATCAACCCGAGGCTATGGAATTTTCTTTTTATTTTCTTGGGCCCTATGACTTATACCGCCGGTTATCCGGTTTCCCTGGCGTAGAAGGGACCGAGGCCACAACGTTCGCCCCACCTGAACAGGACGCCGATCCGTTCCAGGGCGCAAGGTCTCCGATTTTGGGGTGAGGAGATAAGTCGATTACATTGACCCCAGTATTTGTCTGGTACCTTATTTCATCGGCTGCGGTACTTGTCTAGTACCTTATTTCATCGACTGGCACCTTATTTCATCCTAGACGGGATTTGAACTTAGAACGTAAAGAGCCGGAATAAATGTCTTTACGTATTATTGTCCGACGTCTTAACAATTCCGATGGTTTGCTGCTTTATAATACATTACACTTTCTGAAAACCCACATTGTGAAATCGAACTCAAGTCAGGAATTTCATGATTGCGAAGTGAACGAACTTTCTAAACATTTGATTACACTGTATCCTTGAGATTGCTAGACATATATTTTCGCGTACGTGCATATATGCTTACGCATGCGTATTACATACATATTACATACATTCTTTTACTT
>NC_068986.1:106073739-106074706 GCF_001194135.2 Octopus bimaculoides
AGACATACATATTATACACACATACACACACATAGACACACATAATACACATACATACATCACATGCATCTTTCCATGAATGAATGCATGCATGTACACATGCATACATACATACATACATACATACATACATACATGCATAGATAGGTAGATAGATACATACATGCATACATGCATAGATAGATAGATAGATACATACATACATACATACACATATACATACATACATGCATGCAAGGAAATAATTAGTCAGTTAAATCCCAAAGGTACAACGGAAAATGTCGATTTTGTCACATTTCAGAGGAAATTATACATGAGTTCAACAGCTGCGCGAAAATGTCATTAAAGTATTATCTCTTAATGCAGAGAGATGATGTCGTTATAATCGTATACGATGCCACCCATAGGAAAAGCAGATCTGGAATAGTGTAGAGAATAATTTCTTTGTTGAGTACAATGAAGCTTAGTGGAAGATTCCTATCAAAACTTTCGCAACGTGCAAACAAACCAGCCCGATATAGAATGTTAACACCGAAAGATAAATTGCATACTCTTGTACAGAGCAATTGCTCTGCAGCTGTAAACATTCATTTCAAAACCCGCGAGGGAAAGAGTTACAGACAATTTCTTTTAAACACCTACATCTTCTCTCCTCGGATTTTAAGTTTACATTTACTCCGATAATTATCGGTGCATTTTGGATATCGTATTAATTCTCAACGAGGCAATCTCGAAAAGGAGGTCTCTAGAAAGCCTATGATATATACCTATACTCTTTTATTCTTTTACTTGTTTCAGTCATTTGACTGCGGCCATGTTGGAGCACCGCCTTTGGAAGCCTAGTACTTATTCTAGCGATCTCTTTTGCCAAACTGCTAAGTTTCGGGGACGTAAGCACACTACCATCGGCAAGTGATGTTCGGGGGAGACAAACACAGACACACAAACACACACACACACACACACA